>NW_015174330.1:228352-233867 GCF_001447785.1 Gekko japonicus | reverse complement strand
CAGACTCGAAGCTTAACATTAAATCTCTATTAGGCAATTCGCATAACAGTCCATGCATTCAAGTCCATCTGAATACATAACAGAAAGGACCGCCTGAGAGACCGCCTTTCCCCGTATGTTCCCCCGAGAGCACTGTTATCCGGGACACAAAACCGCCTGGTCCCCCCTGGCCCTAGTGATGCTAAGTTAACAGGAACAAGAACCAGGGCGTTCTCCCTAGCTGCACCAACGCTATGGAACGAGGTCCCAACTGAAATTCGAGCTCTGTGGGATCTGTTCCGACAAGCGTTCTAACAGCCCTGGCCACACTGGCCGTTCCACATAAGCACTAGCACTTTATACGGATGGCCGCCAAATCTCAATAGGTTGTATTTATTGTAACGTTTTATGGTTTTATGGTATGGTATTGTATTAGTTGTGATAACTGGTTTTAATTGTATACTGGTATTAATTATTTGTAAGCCGCCCTGAGCCACCTTGGCGGGAGGGCGGGGTAAATGTTTGATAAATAAATAAATAAGGAGTTCGTCAGCCGCTCTGAGACTCCTTCAGGTAGTGAAGGGCGGGGTCTAAATCCAATCTCTTCTTCTTCCTGTCGCTATCCACTCCATGGTACTTTGTACTAGGCTTGCCAACCTCCAGGTGCGGCCTGGAGACCTCCGGGGACTACAATTGATCTCCAGACGACAGATCAGTTCCCTTGGAGAAAATGGCCACTTCAGAAGGTGGCCTTATACCCCATTGAAGCCCCTCCCGTCCCCAAATCCCACCCTCATCAAGCTCCACCCCCAAAATCTCAAGGTATCTCCCAATCTGGAGCTGACATCACATAATATACCCTGGGCTGGATCCAGTGGTACATTCCCATTAACAGAGTGGAGGGGAAGATTCGCACTGATTTCAGCCTCCTGCTGCAAAACCTCTGACTCTCCCTTAGGCTTGCCACCAGGGGTCATTTTGTAGAAAAAGAGGTGCAGGAGCTCATTAGGGGTGGGGGGGGGGTGCGCCAGAAGGGATCCTCGCCTAGGGTGCAAAATAAGCTGGGGCCGGCCCTGTTCCCAACCCAGAGCTGGCGACCCTCTTTTGTACCTGACTTGAAAGCTCTGATATCCTCCTGGAGCTCAGGTTTGGCCTCTTGCACAAAGGCCCGATGCCCACCCTGGTGCTCAGACTCGATAAAGGGGCACTGAGTGGTGGGGAGAGGCACAGAGCCTGGAGAGAGAGAGAGAGAGAATGAATGAATGAATGAATGAATGAATGAATGAATGAATCCAGGGTTCTTGTCACGCAGCCTGTAAAATCAACATCGCTAACACTTTATGATACTGAACTGTTTTCTAATGAACTCTTTTTAGATGATTTCATGATAACTTAATTGTTATTTATGTATTTACTTTTATGTAAGCCTCCCGGAAGGAGCTGCGCCTCAACTGAAAAGTCCCAGACTCCTCAGCCTTTCCTCATAGGGAAGGGGCTCCAACCCCCTCACCATCTCAGTTGTCCTCCTCTGTACTTTTTAAAGATCGGCGGTGTCCTTTTGGAGATACGGTGACCAGAACTGTACACAGTAATCCAAATGAGGCCGCACCAGAGGTCTATTACAATATCGGCCCATTTTATTTTCAATCCCTTTCCCAGTGATTCCCGAACACAGAGTTTGCCTTTTTCACTGCTGTAGCAGACTGGGTTGACTTACAGAACTAATGAGCTTGAACTTCACAGCTCTTTAAAAAAACAACGACACCCACACCACTGCGCCCATGGGCTTTGTACAGGGCTCTTTTTGTAGAAAAAGCAGGGTGGGGTATAAATCGAAGAAATAAATAATAAACCCCCCCTTAATAATCTACCCCTTTAGCAGGGGTCAAAAGGGATGTTAAAACAGCCCTGGAGTATATAAGAACATAAGAAGAGCCCTGCTGGATAAGACCAAAGTCTCATCTAGTCCAGCATCCCAACAACAGGCCACAAGGGCCAAGGCCTTCCTCTAATGTTGGAAGTGGTACCTATTTATCTACTTGCAATTTCTTGCTTTCGAACTGCTAGGTTGGCAGGAGCTGGAACTAGAGATGGGAGCTCACTCCGTCATGCGGCACCCGGGTCTCGAACTGCTGAACTACCGACCTTCCACAGCCTGCAGTTCAGCGTCTTAACCACTTGAGCCACCACAGCTCTGAACAAATATGACACACACGTTTTTATTGAAAAATTTGCTTTTTTAAATTAACATTAAATTAGACTGTGTGAAAGAGCCGCATGCGGCTCCCGAGCTGCAGTTTGGCCAGCCCTGCGCTAGACTCTTTTCTTTTCCATAAAGGACTAACACAGCTACCCCACTGGAACTACCATTTTTCTTTTTTAGATATATCTTTTTTTTTTAGAAAGTAAAGATGTGAAGGGGATACAGAAATGAAAAAGGGGTTGCATATCACAATTATATATATTGAAAAATAATTACGTAACACAGGGTGTATGAAACAAAAAGCATTTCTCCCCTATACCCCCCTTCATTATAATTTTCAAAACACTATCTATAAAATACAATAATGCTTCTGTTGGGAGTATATTTATATTCAACATTTTGGATTTCAAACTCCATAACTAATCTGATTTACATCTATATTATTGATTTCATCTTTACTACATATTTGGTATTATATATTTTTGCCAACTCTACCTTTCAACAATACTATACAACATGGGAGTTAAACATGCGGCCCGGGGGCCAGATGAGGCCCCCGGAGGGCTTCTATCAGGCCTGCAGTGGAACTGGCTGTCTTCTGCTTCTTCCAGTTCTGCTGCTGCTGCGTCATCGTAGGTTTGCAGCTTACAGATACACACCTGAACAGCATACTCAAGATTGCAACAGCACAGACATTTTGATGCAATAATTCAGAGCAAGAGGTGTCAAGTTATCAGACACTGTTAAATAAGCAAAATATTGCAAGAGTTCTAATGTTTTAAGCATGTTTTTATTCTAAGTAAAAAAAAAAACCCTTTGTGTTTGTGTCCTTTATAAAGTTTATATCTCCGCTACCTGGCATTACATTTTATGACACACACGGCCTGGGCCCGACAAGGTCTCATTTATGTCAGATCCGGCCCTCGTAACAAATGAGTTTGACACCCCTGCTATAGGACTACTATTGTGAGGGGGACATCTCTCGGACCCACCCTTGGTCTCACCGTTCTCCCCGCGGGGCGCTTTCCCACGTTGCCGATCCGAAGCAGAGCAGGAGAAGGTGCGTGCCACCATCACTGGGCAGCGCTGAGCACTGGCCACCAGCAAAGGGCGAACTTTGCGGAGGAAGACGGTCGGGTCCCGGCTCACGAAGGGGCAGTGCTGGAGAAGGGAGGCCATCGTGCCACTTTTGCTACCCGGAGAAAGAGAGAAGAAGAGAGCCAGGAGAGCATCATTATACACTGGTTGGGATCAGGGATCAGCACTGAAGCGGGGGCAAGGCCCCTCCGCCACAGAGCCTTTTGTTGTTGTTGTTCAGTCGCACAGTCGAGTCCGACTCTTCGCGAACCCCTGGACCACATCACGCCAGGCCTTCCGGTCTTCCGTCGTGCTCCAGAGTTTGCTCAACTTCATGTCCGTTGCATCGATGACACTGTCTAACCATCTCGTCCTTTGCCGTCCCCATCTTCTTTGACCTTCGATCTTTCCCAGCATCAGGGTTAGGGTTAGCACTCCAGTGAGTGCTCCCTTCTCCTTTGGTGGCCAAAGTATTTGAGCTTCAGTTTCATTATCTAGGGATGCCCATCTGGCCAGGAAAGACAGAATTCTTATTTTTCGAGGCTTCAGTGCCCCGTTCCCCATCCCAAGCTCACAGGCTGCTGAGACATGCATTTATGAACCCCACCCCACCCCGCTTCAAGGAGCTCAGGACCACACACATAGTTCTCGTGTTATTTTGTCCTCAGAGCAACCCTGCGAGGTAGAAAAGGCTAGATCTGAGTCCAGTAGCATTTTAGAGGCCAATAAGAGTTTTGGGTCTGTGAACTGTCAAGACTCAAGAGTTCCCTAATTGTTAGATAGCTGTGAGGTAGGTTGGGCTGAGGGAGAATGACAGCACTCCCAAGTCACCCGGCCAACTCTGCGGGCGGAGTCAGGCTTTTCCTTTGACTCTGTAACGCAAAGGTCCAGGCTTTTCCTTTGACTCTGTAACGCAAAGGTCCCCAACGTGGCGCCCACTGACCCCTTTTCTGTCACCCGCCAAGCAGGCTCGTAGCCAGGATTTTTTAAGTCAGGGGGCATTTAGATTTCTCCTTCCCTGCACCTGCCACCGTTCGGAGGCCCTGGGCTGGATGGGAAGTCAGGGGGGCCCTGGCCAGTATGTCAGGGGGCCTAGCCCCAAGATGCCCCACTGTTGCTACGGACCTGCCGCCAAGTGTTCTTAGGAAGTGGGCAGTGTTCCCTCTAAGCTCACACCAGCAGCTGCATGTGGAGGAGCGGGGAATCAAACCCGGTTCTCCCAGATTAGAGTCCGCGCTCCTAACCACGACACCAAACTGGTACGCATAAAGTTTATTCTACTGCATTTATCTATGGCACGGCCATTATGTTAGGCGCTTCCATAAGCGACTCTGAGTGCAAAATCAGAACGGGCACCAGCTGTTTGGGGTTAGCTCCCTCGGGAGTTGCAAGATGCACCTTAAGAGGAATGAACATTTGGAGTGTAGAGATATTTGTGACAGCGAGACGTTCACAGGGAGGGCGTGAGTATCTGTCGGGAGTTGATAAGCTCGGAGTTACCCAGCTCACAAAAGACACACCCTGTCCCAGCTGGGATGATTGCACCAGAGAGCTCAGTAAGGACGGATCTTGGCCCTTAAGGAAGCATGCTGAATAGGGTTGACAGGTCTGGGTTGGGAAATACCTGGAGATGTTGAGAGTGAGGCCTGGGAGGGACAGGATTTGGAGGGGGAGAGGAACTTCAGTAGGGTATAATGCCATGACACTCTTCCCTCCAAGGGGGCTTTCAGAAACACTCAATAACACACTTTTAATCCACTGTCAATGCACTTTGCAACTGGGAAAATCCACTGAATAACACACTTTTAATCCACTTTCAATGCACTTTGCAACTGGGAAAATCCACTTAATAACGCACTTTTAATCCACTGTCAATGCACTTTGCAAGAGAAAACCCACTTGCAAATAGTCGCTGAAGTGGATTGAAACGGCATTATTTAACATGCGTGAAAGCCCACCAAAGCAGCCATTTTCTCCACGGGGACAAATACCTGGAGATCAGTCATCCTTCCAGGAGATTTCCAGAGCCAGTGTTCCCTCTAAACTGAGTTAGTGTGAGCTAGCTGACAGTTTTTCAGCCTCCGGCTCACACATTCTTGTCTTCGCTCAGGAAGGGATGGCTCCAGAGCAAACGAATTTATGCAGCAGCCAAATCGCTCGCTCACCACTTTAATGCCAGTAGCTCACAAGGTAGGGTTTGTGCTCACAAGACTCCACAGCTTAGAGGGAGCAATCCAGACCCCACCTGGACATAGG
>NW_015174330.1:211684-228236 GCF_001447785.1 Gekko japonicus | reverse complement strand
TGGTGGTGTGGGTTTGGAAATAACTGGAGGCTTTTTTGGGGGGGGGGGAACCGGAGGAGGAGGGGGTTTGGGGAAGGGAGGGACTTCAGTGGATTATAGTGCCATAGAGTCCACCTTCCAAAGCAGGTAGCCCAGAGATCGGTTGTAATAGCAGGAGGTCTCCGCCCTCCCCGAAGGCTAACAACCAACAACTGTGTACAGAGAAAAAACGATAAACGCAACGAATTGAAATTATATAAAGTATATATTGATTACTTCAAGAAATAAGACCTAAACATCGATACGTATAATCTACAAATTAATTCAAGAAACGAATGTTGTATGCAATGCCTGTCCTGAAGGCATTGCACTGGCTGCCAATAGCATAGTGGATTCGCTTCAAGGTGCTGGTTCTTACCTTTAGAGCTCTTTATGGCCGGGGTCCGACACACCTGAGGGACTGCCTTTCCCCATATGTACCCCAGAGAGCACTGCGGTCCGGGTCGCAAAATCATCTGGCTCTCCCTGGTCCCAAGGACGCCGGGCTAGTTGCAACCAGAGGTCATTTCGGGGGGGATCGCAGGGGAACACCGTTCCCCCGGGTGAGGTGTGGGGGGCGGGGCACACAACGAAGCCCCGCCCCCTGCTTCCAGCCGCCCTGCTTCCGGCCCTCATTCAGCCAGGAGGAGGCAGGAGAAGAGGGAGGGTAAGTTGCTTCCTCCCCGCCTCTCCCCACCCCTGCCTGCCTGGGGCCAAGGAGGGCCTTCGCGGGACTTCCTCTCACTACCGCCGGCCTTGCAGGTCCACCGCCGGGCCCCTGATGTCAGGGGGTGTGGCATATGCTAATGAGTTATGCTAATGAGTTCCCCTAGCTCTTTTTCTACGAAACGACCCCTGGTTGCAACCAAGGCCAGAGCTTTCTTGGTGGCGGCTCCACACTGGTGGAATGAGCTTCTGGAAGAGATCAGGGCCCTGCAGGGCCTTTTACAGTTCCGCAGGGCCCGCAAGACAGAGCTCTTCCACCAGGCCTTTAATTAGGAGCTGCCACTGCGACCATCACTACCACCTATTATCACTATTATCATTAACTTAACAACAGCAGAGGCCTGGTGCCTGGTCTGTTATTGATAATTGTGCTCGCCGACCGAAACTGAGACTGACCAACAAGCCGAGCATCAAGTGAATTTGCAGAATGTATGAGGCCATCTTTTGATGTTATAAGTCAATTGCTAGCACTTTAATAGAATGTAAGTTGGTTTTAATGAATTGTTCGAAGGATTGTTTTTAGACGCTTATGGTATTTATTGTTATTGCGCTTTTATTATGTGAGCCGCCCTGAGCCTGCCATGGCAGGGATGGCGGGGTACAAATTTAAATAAATTAATAAATTAATAAATTAGGAAAAGGATCCATCACATTATAAAAGTCTTCCTGTCTCAGCTTCCTGTCTCAGCCTGGACTCCTAGGGAATATATTTATACAATGTGTTTAAAATAAGTATATGGTTTCCTTTTGCTCTGTATGGTTAAATGCTCACCCCAAAGGTATTTTGTTCATTCACAGAAAGATAATTTTTCAAGACTGTCCTTTGGGATCAAGCTTTGGCGAAACGTGGCTTTCAATTCGCTAGCTCGCCCGTGAAAAAGATGTGGACTTAGAAGAGACGAAGAGGAGAGAAGAAGAGATTGGATTTATACCCCGCCCTTCACTACCCAAAGGTGTCTCAGAGCGTCTTACAAACTCCTTTCCTTTCCCCTCCCCACAACAGACACCCTGTGAGGTAGGTGGGTCTGAGAGAGCTCTGAGAGAAACTGCTCTTTTTCAAGAACAGCTCTTATCAGAACTAGGGCTTGCCCAAGGTCGTCCAGCCAGGTGCAAGTGGAGGAGTGGGGAATCAAACCCAGTTCTCCCGGATTAGTCTGCACACTTTACCACTACACCAAACTGCCTTACACTATTTTCCTGACTACTGGGGGACACAATTGTACGGACAGTGCATAAATATATTCCCTAAGGAGTCCAGGTGCTGAGGCCCATGGACTTTTATAATGTGATGATTCATTTCCTTAATGTACACAACACTTGTTTCTTGAATTAATTTGTAAATTATATGTATTGATGTTTATGTATTGATGAGAACCAGTTTGGTGTAATGGTTAAGAGCGTGGATGCTAATCTGGGAGAACCGGGTTTGATTCCCCCACTCCTCCACTTGCACCTGCTGATGTGACCTTGGGTCAGTCACAAGCTCTGGCACAGCTGTTCCTGAAAGAGCAGTTTGTGTCAGAGTTCTCTCAGCCTCACCCACCTCACAGGGTGTCTGTTGTGGGGAGGGGAAGGTAAAGGAGTTTGTAAGCCGCTCTGAGACTCCTTTGGGTAGTGAAGGGCGGGGTATAAATTCAATCTTTTCTTCTTCTTCTTCTTCCACATGCAGCTGCTGGTGTGACCTTGGCTCAGTCACAAGTTCTCTCAGAGCTGTTCTGGAAAGGGCTGTTCTCTCAGAGCTCTCTCAGCCCCACCTACCTCACAGGGGGTCTGTTGTGGGGAGGGGAAGGGAGATTGTAAACCGCTCTGAGACTCCTTCGGGTAGGGAAGGGCAGGGTATAAATCCAGTCTCTCTTTTTCTTCTCTGATGTCTTATTTCTTGAAGTAATCACTATATACTTTATATAATTTCAATTCGTTGGATTTATAGTTTGCTGCTATACACAGTTGTTGTTGTTGGTTGGTTTCCTATACTGTGTATCTCACTTCCTGTGATATGCCACCTGGAGGCTGCCAACTCTAGTACAGAGGAAGATCAGGATTACCCATCATCATCATCTGCTCCAAGACTCCAGCCAAACTGAATACTGCACCTTTCAGGTGTCCTCTACAAATTAAAAGAGGCCACAAGGCTTACAAATTAGATCCCGGTGACTGAAATACTGTCTTCTTTGGGGCTAAATAACAGAGGCTACGGTGTCTACGGCAGCCAATGTCCAGCTGCATTACTTTTCATCCAGCATTTTGGGGGGAAAAACTCAACCAGCCACTAAGGAACTTCTAAATTTGTTTCCCTTCTACTGTTCACGCTCTAATAATTGCCCCTCAGTGTCCCTTTCTCCCTACAGCAGAAAAACAAACAGGCAATATCCCCACCCCACCCCCAGCATCGGGGCAAAGGAGGTGGGAAGGGAGGCACAATATTAACAGAGAAGCCACGAGAGGGAAACAGGTTAAGAAAAACTCGAGCACCGACATCCTGTTGCTGCTGAAGGCTTAAGAAATTGGAGAAAACCTACAGGCATCATGGGCAGTTCAGACTTGTGTCCACAGCTAAATATGTCCCACCATCACCATGAAAAAACAGTCAAAACAACAACTGGACGGTACACTATGAAATAAACTGATCAGGATTATCCAGTGGAACAGCTTTGGCCGAGTTTTCCCATTTCAAAGAATAGGCCGGACAGTCGCATATGTGAATGGCCATCCCATACAGGCCATCCCTGTACGGTGCTAACCGACTACTACGAGACAGTGAAATACACAAAGCTATAGCAGACCCGCGCTGAACAGGGTTTACCATGTCTCAGTTGGGAAATTCCTGGAGATTTGGGGACAGGAGAATCTAGGGAGGGGAGGGACCTTAGTATAATGCCACAGAGATCACCCTTCAACACTGCCACTGGAGAACTGGTCCATGTAGTCTGAAGACCAGTTGTAATTCCAGGAGAAGTCCAGGACCCATCTGGAGGTCGGCAGCCCTAACTGGCACTGGGGAAAGGGAGACCGCTGGCCTGATTTGGCCCAGGTGGTCTCCAGGTGCTGACCTTGAGGGGACTGGTTGTGGGGGGGGATACACGAGGGAAAGAACCGAACCACGCAGTGCGAAGGTAAGAGGAATCAACACGCCACAAATTAATTACAAGGAGACGGGTTCACGCCAACACTTTTACCTGTTCTGATGCTCTGAGAGGCGGAACGGAGAGAAAGGAAGGCCGAAGAGGCAGCCCGAAACCTCCCCCCTCCCCATCTCTGCTCACCCCCCCTTTTATTTAGCCCTTCTCCCTACCTGTTGACCTTCCCTGAGGCCGAACAACCTCTGAGCTCTCCCCTCTGCTCCAACACTGGCTTCGAGCTGCTCGTCTCCACCCAACAGCTGAAGGCAGAGATAAGGCCTGTGAGGGGCGGGCAAGGGGGGGAGAGAGCCAGACAGATGGGAACCATCTCCCATGTGAGGAGCTGCGTTCGTGGGGAAACGGCAGAAAGGTTTGACAAAATAGGAGCCCAGCGGCATCACAGAGATGAACAGAATTTATCCCGTTGAAGACTTTCGTGAGCCAGCGCTCGCTTCATCAGGTGCATGGAGGGTACCTCAGATGCGTGCAGTGTTGCTGGTAACTAGGTGTACATAACAGCTATGGATTCACACCACATATATCTGACAAAGTGAGCTTTTGACTTAGGAAAGCTCCTGCTGGAATGAATTGCACTTGTTTCCAAGATCTCTGGAGTCTTTTTTTTTTTTAAATAAACATTTTATTGAAATATCAAAATATACACGAACAAACAATAAAATTAGTAATAGCCATCAACGTTCAAAAACAGAGTAAGAACGAATAACAAGTAACCAGTCAAAATAATCAAAGCAATTCAATACCTAGCAATAATTTTAAGATGATCATCAGGAAGGGCTGCTTTGATCTTACTGTGTTTTTCCATATAACCAAGAAATGGGACCTGACATTCCAGATAATCAGAATAGAAGTCCGGATTTTCGGCCAAGGAGATGGGAGTCCGAAATTTTATCCATAATCAGGTATTCCCATAGTTTGCTGAACCACATTTGGGTTGAAGGTTGAGTTTTGTCTTTCCAGTGTTTGGCCACTAAGGTCTTAGCAGCTTCCAACATGTAAGAAATCAGGTCTTTACGAGCCTCAGGGATCTTGGTTCCTTCCCTGAGGTTAAATAACACAAGTTCTGGGTTCAAGGGAATAACATAACCTGTGAAATCCTGAATCAAACGCAAAACATTTGTCCAAACCTGTACCATTATAGGGGCAGGACCACCAACAGTGCAGATACGAACCAGGTCTCTGGAGTGTTTTTTAATTGCTCAATTGGAGCCGTAAGGGGCCTCGGATTAGGGCCATAGAATGGGGGAGGGGAGGTAATTAACCTTTTCCTCCCGTCCCATTTTCAATCTGTCCTTTGGACCTGCTGTTTTGTCCACTGGAGGAAACGTAAGTCACCTGTAACGTCCCCTTCTGCTTGTGCGCCAACAAGAATAAAATGCTCGTGAGGTTGATTTAGGGTTGCCAGAACCCAACTGGCTACCGGCGGGTGATGGGTGGGAAGGCTTGCCATATCCAGGTTTGGCCAATTGGAGCCACGGGGCTCCAATTCCTGGAGATTTGGGAGTGGTGTCTGGGGAGGACAGAGACCTCAGTGGGGTACAGTGCCAGAGAGGCCGCCCCCCAAAGCAGCCATTGTCTTCAGAACTGGTCTCTGTTGTCTGGAGATGAGGTGTAATTCCAGGGGATCCCCAGGTCCCACCTGGAGGCTGGCATCCCTAGCTGGCAGATACAGGTTGGGAGACTCATGGAGGTTTGAGGATGGAGCCTGGGGAGGACAGGGACCTCAGTGGGGCACAGTGCCAGAGTCCACCCTCCACAGCAGCCATTTTCTCCAGGGGGAACTGGTCTCTGTTGTCTGGAGATGAGCTGGAATTCCGGGGGATCCCCAGGTCCCACCTGGAGGCTGGCATCCCTACCTGAGTGGGGAGGGACTGGGGGTATGTTTTGCCTGGAGAAGACGGCAGGGAGTCACAGTTGTGCTCTTCAAACACCCAAAGGCCTGCCGCAAAGAAAAGGGCAAAGACTAATTTCTCTACTGCTCCGGAGGGCAAGACTAGATTTTGCAGGAAAGTTTGAAGAAACTTTCTAATGGCTGGACAATGGAATGGACCAGGGGTCATTTAGTAGAAAAAGAGGTGCAGGAGCTGATTAGCATAACTTATTTTGATATGCCACACACCCCAACATCACCGGAAGTGTGTCAGAAGGCAACACCCACCGCTCAAGCTCCACTGGACTGTTTTGGATTGCTAGCTATTGGAGGGGGGGGGGATGTGGAGCTCTGTCCTCACAGAGGAGGGAGAGCTTGTACCTGAATAAAACTTGGTCTTAAAGGTGCCACTGGACTGTTTTGGATTGCTAGCTATGGAAGTGTGTGTGTGAACATGCAGATCTGCCCTCACAGAGGAGGGAGAGCTTCTACCTGAAGGTGGGCCAGGGGGGACGGCTCCGCAACTTACTTAGCGGCTTCTTGCTCCTCATGGCCCGACTGAGGGCTGCTGGGAGCAGGGGGCAGGGCTTGTTGCATGTGCCCGCCCCCTGGGCTCCTTACTGCCGGAGCTCCGCTCCTGTGCACTCCCGCAGGAAATGACCCCTGGAATGGACTAACAAGGCAGGGCAGCAGGCTCTATCCTCGCAGACATTCATCAACGATGCTCAAGCTTTGGATCACACACAATGTCTGTTTCTAGTTAAAGCCAAAAACAAAATAGCAAACCTTCAGCCCCTTGCTTGCTCAAAAGGCACCTGCTCTTCAAACCCTGGCAAAAGCCCTGGCAAACCGGCTGGCCTCGCAGCACCTCCTGAAGATCTCCAAGGAGGGGGGGGCCCTTCACCCCTTCAGAGAGACCCTTCCACAGAGGCGGGGCCATGACAGAAAAGGCCCCGTTCTCTGGACGATGCCAGAAGGGCCTCTCAAAAGTGGTGGGATACCTAACAGATGGCTGCTTGACAAATGGGAGTTGGCACCTATGGTTGGACAGCCAAGCCGCCACTCGTAGAGCACTTTCCTAGGACTTCAGCCCCATTGAATAGACTCACGTAGGATTCTGAGCAGACTTGCTTGGGATTGCTTCTTGAGACAGAGTCCCATCTTTTTAGATACGTATCTGGGATAACTGCAAAGAGACATTCAGAGAGAGCTGGCCGCAAACATTTCTGGGACACACCCAGTACGTACATGTGCTTGCTGAGATAGGGGGTTCTGCAACCAGCCTCAAGTTTTAGTGAGAAAGTTGGGAGTATACATAAACTCCAGGAAATAAAAAAGGGGTGGGCTCTACATCCAGGCCGTCCGTTCTCCTTGTCCCAAGTTTCTTCAACACATGATGTACTTATGTACCTCCCCTCTCTTAATCCATTAAGAGAGGTACAGAAGTACATAACTGACTACTAATCTTACTGATAATGATTTACTACTAATCTTACTGAACTGTGGAATGAGAAAAGAGCAGGAGTCCAGTAGCACCTTAAACACTAACAAAATTTGTGGCAGGGTATGAAGAAGTGCCAACCTAGCAGTTCAAAAGCAAGAAATTGCAAGTAGATAAATAGGTACCACTTTGGTGGGAAGGTAACAGCGTTCCATGTGCCTTGGCCTCTAGTCATGCCGACCACATGCCCACGGAAACGTCTTTGGACAGCGCTAGCTCTTCAGCTTGGAAATGAAGATGAGCACCGCATCCCTAGAATCAGATATGACTGGCTTTCGAGCCAGGGAAACCTTTACCTTTATGAAGTCGTGAGCAGTGTGACTCACAAAAGCTTATCCCGCCACAAATGTTGTTAGCCTTTAAGGTGCTACTGGACTCTTGCTCTCTTCTACCGCTACACAGACTAACCTATGGTGTGGTGTGAGAATGCAACACATTCCTTCCCTGGGGAGATCCCCCGGAGTACCACTTCCTCGGTATTCAGGACCACATTTTGATGAATTTACTAGCAGCCCAAAACTGTGATATAATTTAAAAACAAAACAAAAACCCATTACAGTATTATATAGATTTTAGTCCTGAAACCCTTCGGGTATATCTATTCGGTGATAGTCAGAGAACTGTATCACATGGAGTAGCAAAATTCTGTGTGATAGCACTCAAAAAGCGGTATCACTTGACGAAGGAAACGTCAGTTGCTGGGAAATAAATTAATGAAACGAGTGTGTTTTTTACACATATATAGAAGAGATTGGATTTATACCCCGCCCTTCACTACCCAAAGGTGTCTCAGAGAGGCTTACAAACTCCTTTCCCTTCCCCTCCCCACAACAGACACCCTGTGAGGTAGGTGGGGCTGAGAGAGCTCTTGACAGAAACTGTTCTTTTTCGAGAACAGCTCTTATCAGAACTATGGCTTGCCCAAGGCCATCCAGCCAGGTGCAAGTGGAGGAGTGGGGAACCAAACCCGGTTCTCCCAGATTAGAGTCCGCGCACTCAACCACTACACCATACTGGCTCTCATATACATATATGAGTGTGTCTTTTACACATATATATATCCCTTATCTTTTATGTATTTATTCATTTTAACTTGTCCTTTTTATCTGTATTTCTTGTGACTGGTCTTATGACCGTAATAAACGTTTGACTTTGAATTTGGGCTTTAAAAAGAAATGCATTTTTGTCGACACTGTAAGCCCTCTCAAGTTCTGTGAGACAGAAAGGCGCCGAATAAATGCTTTCAATACATAAATACGTGGCTATGAAAGCCACGTCACCTTGTACGCAAAGCGAGTGTTTTATCACCCCTGTGCAGGCTGCTATGGTACGCTTGGGAGCAGCGGAGAAAGGGGGCAAGAGAGACCAAGCGATAGCGGGGGGGGGGGGCATGCAGCCAGTAGGCTGTTCAGCCTGGGACTGAGCGGGTGGAGCCCCAGAGACTGGGCTTGCTCCTTTCGACCCACTGGCAGCTCTCAATGCCGACCTCTGCAGCCTCCCCAGAGAACCCACGTGCCTTAAGTACCAATCATATTAAGGGTGGAGCTGGGAAACACCCCTGAAGTAAGTAGGTGACTCAAAAGCAGAGAACCTCTTCCGTATAAGATTCAGTGCAGGGTAAGAAGAGGAGTGGATTGGATTCATGCCCCACCCTTCACTACCCAAAGGTGTCTCAGAGCGGCTTGCAAATTCCTTTCCCTTCCCCTCCCCACAACAGACACCCTGTGAAGAAAAAGAAGAAGAGATTGGATTTAGACCCTGCCCTTCACTACCCGAAGGAGTCGGCTTACAAACTCCTCTCCCTTCCCCTCCCCACAACAGACACCCTGTGAGGTAGGTGGGGCTGAGAAAGCTCTTGACAGAAATGGCTCTTTTTCAAAAACAGCTCTGACAGAACTATGGCTTTCCCAAGGTCATCCAGCAGCTGCAAGTGGAGGAGTAGGGAAGCAAACCCGGTTCTCCCAGATTAGAGTCCGCACACTTAACCACTACACCAAACTGGCTCTCCTGTGTCAACATATGTCTGTGAGGGATTTCAGTAGAAGATCTAACACATTACATTTTAGAATGCCCTCTGTATACTGGCCCCAGAATCAAATTTCTTAACCCAATTCTAACTTTACAATCCACATCAACCTTTTTTGCTCTCAGACGTCAATCCCACTGTCGCCTACAGAAGGGCACTCTTCGCTCATGCTGCAAGGAAAATTAGAGATAAGACTATGAAATGACTGTACTTTCAGAATGTGCTATTTGAGAAACCTGATTTTAAAACCTATATTCTTACTTTGTCTCTACATTTTAATTTTTCATTTTAAATGTATTACCAATCCTTGTACTGTTTTTTTATATTGTGGCCAATGGCTATATGCAATACACTTTGGATTGGATTTCCCATGTCCAGTTATTGGAGGACCTGAACTAAATGCTTCTTTTAAAAATAATGATTTATTAAGATTTTTTTAAGCAAAAAGTTTGATTTAAAAAGGAAAAAGGAAAATAAAAAAAGAAATAGTCAAAGAAACACACCAGTAAAACTTTCAAAATTTCCCGACACAGAAAACTAGTTACTAAGTCTGAACTAATTTGAAGTCTGAACTAAACACTTCTAAAGGCTTTGCCTGTGCAGAACGGTTCATCATCAGCAGAGCTCTCCAGGATTTATTTATCCAAGGGTGATTATTAAGATCTAATTCTGATAATACAAAAGAGTAAGGGGGAAGGAGATTCTTTGAAATGTAACCAAAAAACCAGACAGCAAACCTGTAGAAATGTTTTTCTTTTATTGAGATAAGAAGTTATTCCTTTTTACTGAATAAAAAAAGAGAGAAAATAACAGGCATGAAAAAGTTAACCCAACGATTACTGTGAAGATAAAGGCTAAACTTATCGAAGTGACTAGCACTGCTTAATCATGTTATAGCAAGTAATCGTTTTAAAAAGCAAATCAGGTTTCAGCTTTGTGTTACTGGCTTTTAGGGATTACCCAAAAGCCCAAATTACCCAACCGAGTCACCTCGTCGCCTTCGGAGTTTAAATGTTTAAAAATGATTGAAAAGGGCATTTACAGGAGAAATTCTTGTGGGGTGTGTGCCTTTAAGAAAGGGGGCGGAGTCCCCAAAAGCCCCACCGTAGCTATGGACCTGGCCGCCACCCTTGCCCAGGCCGTGTAGTCTTCATCTGCTTCGCCTCTGAGCTTCTGCGTACAAGGGCTGGGTTCCGATCCTCTACAGAGCTGGATAATTTACGCCTTTTCCCTGGGCTTGATGAATCAGGCGGTGCCTCATTTCATCTTGGTGCTTTGTGGGAACACAGATCTAGGGAAAGAGCGGAGTTGGACAAGGAGAACACCGGTGAGGAAGGAGAGCAAGGTCAGGCGAACTTCCTTTCAGGAAGTTCCAGCTTGTCAAGTCAGAGTAGGGTTGCCAACTCTGGCTTCAGAAAGACCTGGAAATTTGAGGGCGGAGCCCGGGAATCAGGAAGGGGAGGGACCTCTGCAAGGTACAGTGCCATGCAGTCCACCTTCCAAAGCAGCCGTGGTCTCCAGGGGAAATGGAACACATGTTCTTAATCAATAACCAAAAAACCGAAAAGCGACTTATGTAGTCTGTTAGGACAATTGTAATTCCTGAAGACCCCCAAGCCCCCACCTGGAGGCTGGCAACTGTAAGTCTGAGTGCTGCAAAGAAGGGGGAAAACTGCTCCTGACAAGCTTGCCTCTTTTAGATAGCTACAAAAAAGAATAGGAGTCCTCCTTGGTCCTCCCCTGGATCTCCCCAGAAGCCCTGCTGGTGCACTGCCCGATGGCACCTGGGTTTTGGCCATCATGCGATACAGAGTGATGGACTGGATGGGCCACTGGCCTGATCCAGCGTGGCTTCTCTTATGTCCTTATGTCTGGGGCAGTGATGCTCTGTGTGCTTGGGAGGCAACAGTGGGAGGGCTTCTGGAGTTTGGCCCCGCTGGTGGACCTCCTAATGGCACTTGGGTTTTGGCCACTATGTGACCCAGTGTTGGATGGGATGGGCCATTGGGCTGATCCAACATGGCTTCTCTTATGTTCCTGTGTCTGGGGCAGGGATGCTCTGTATTCTTGGTGCTGGAGGGACAATAATGGGAGGGCTTCTGGAGTTCTGGCCCCACTGGTGGACCTCCTGATGGCCCCTGGGTTTTGGCCACTGTGTGACACAGAGTGTTGGACTGGATGGGCCACTGGCCTGATCTAACATGGCTTCTCTTATGTTTCTAAAGCCACTGGTGGGGTAGTGAAGGGTGGGGTATAAATCCAATCTCTTCTTCTTCTTCTTTTACCTCACAGGGTGTCTGTTGTGGGGAGGGGAAGGGAAAGGAGTCTGTAAGCCACTCTGAGACACCTTCGGGTAGTGAAGGGCGGGGTATAAATCCAATGTCTTCTTCTTCTTCTTCTACATATATGCTGTCACCCGCCCTGAGCCTACAATGTGGGGCTGGCTGGCTAAATAATGAAATTAATAAATAGAGAAACAGACCTGTGGCCAGTGCCCTGGATGGCTTAAAAATAGGATTAGATAAATTCATGGAGGAGAATAGATGTAAAGTCAGTTACCAGCAATGCTCCCTCTAAGCTGTGGAGTCTCGTGAGCAAAAATTCTACTTTGTGAGCTACTGGCATTAAAGTGGTGAGCAAGCGATTTGGCTGCTGCATAAATTAGTTTGCTCTGGAGCCAGCCTTCCTGAGCTAAGACAAAACTGTGTGAGCCGGAGGCTAAGGAACTGTGAGCTACCTCACACTAACTCAGCTTAGAGGGGACACTGGTTACCCGCCATGATTTCCAAATGGAACCTCCACGTTCACAGGCAGTACGCTTACAAATGGCCCTTCTGAGGCCACTGTGTCACGCAAACAGCAATACCAACTCCTGGACAGGTGGCAAGACATGAATAGCGAACTGTGGGTTAAATGCACGTAAGAAGAGTCATGTTGTTAGACCAGTGGTCTACACAACAACATACAGACGCTTCCAGGGAGCCTTCTCTGACCCCAACCACTGATACCGAAGATATACTGCTCCTGAGCCAGGATGTTTCATTTAGCTATCATTGCTAATAAGTACTGATAGATAGATTTATGCTTCATAAACCTGCCCAATCCTTTTCCAAAAGCCATCTAAGCCAGTGGGCACCCCCATATCTTGTGGCAAAAAGCATCGTATAAGCATTGCACAGTGTGGAAAACAACTTTTATTTCTTCCCTCCAGACAATTTTGCCCTGCTTATCAATTTCATTGCATCATTTGTAGCACTGAGAGAAAGGGGGATTACTTTCTCTTTATCCATGCAACACACACAGGAATCTACGGGCACCGTGGAACACTAATATTTTATTCCATTTTAAGAAGAAGAAGAGATTGGATTTTCCTTGAGAAATAGGTAAGGCAGCTGACCCAAATGTAGAACAGTCTGATGAAACTGCAGCACAGACTCCCAACAAAAACAATCGCCATCCATTCTCTCTTGCTCCGGATTGCAAGACTAGATCTAATGGATGGAAATTACAGGGGAGTCGTTACCGGCTAAATATCAGGAGAAACCTCCTAACTGTAAGAGTGGTTGAGCACTGGAACATTCTGCCTCGAGAGGTGGTGGATGCTCCTTCGCTGGACGTTTCCAAGCGGAGGCTGGACGGCCATCTTTCGGGTATGTTGCAGGTATGTAGGGCTATCTTTCGGCTCTTCTCCTGCAGAGTGCAGGGGGTTGGACTAGATGACCTGCAAGGTCCCTTCCAACTCTAACAGTCTATGATTCTATGACCGGAAAATAGCATTTTTTATAAGCATAAAGCCTCATTATGTTTAAATAAATGCCTAATGTGGGTGTTAGGACTGTGTATTTGGGTCTATCTGAACCAAAAATGTATCTGAAAAAAGACCTTCTCAGTATTTTTCAGGTATATTTCGGCATCCCAAATGCATCTGGGATTTTTCGGGAGAACCAAAAAAACCCCCCAAAACAATCCCTGAAAAAAATCCCATATATATGCAGGAATTAACTGGCAAACCCAGGAAAACAGCTGAAGGGCTCGAGTAGATGGCTCCCGCTGCTCAGCTGTTTTGTAGCTTTCTTCTGCAGTCCCTTTAAACAGGGGGAGTTTAAAGGGACTGCAGAAGACAGCCCAAAAACAGCCGGGGGGAGGGTACTCTCCCTGCCGGAGCCTGAAGAGAGAACTCTTCCCACAGGATCGGCTGTTTTGCGGGCTCTGTTGGGCAGTCTGGTTTAAAGTTTAATTCAGGGTATAAGCTTCCGTGTGCATGCACACTTCTTCGAATACAATGAAGCAGATTTCCTCAAGCCTTACACAGAGGTGTGTGTGTGGGGGGGTCAGTTGCCAGGAAGGGCTAGTTAAGAGTCAAGATGCATAACTAACACAGCGCTAAGTACAGCTAAGATTGGATTCAAGCTATACTGATCACTCTGTTACTTATGCATCTTGACTCTCACTAGCTGTTTAAGTTTTCATGAGCTAGAGCAGAGTCTCCAACGGGGTGCCCACATGGGCTCCATGGTCCACACCAACACCTCTCTGGCACCTGCCAAGTGATTTTTTAAAGTAGGCCAGGCCGGGTCAGACTTTTCTCCAGCAGGCCCTCCTATTGGCTACTGGAAATCTTACTGGCTGTGCAGATTAAAAGGCATCCTGTAAACATGTTGAGGTCTGCTCCACCACCCGTGGCAGCCATTTTGTAGCTGCACCCACCACTGTGGCAGAACTCCAAAAGCAATGCTCCCTCTAAGCTGTGGAGTCTTGTGAGCAAAAATACTACTTTGTGAACTACTGACATTAAAGTTGTGAGCGAGCAATTTGGCTACTGCATAAATCAGTTTGCTCTGGAGCCATCCTTCCTGAGCTAGGACAACAATGTGTGAGCCAGAGGCTAAAAAACTGAGCTAGCTCACACTAACTCAGCTTAGAGGGAACACTGCTCCAAAGGTGCCTGCAAGCTCAAAAAGGCTGGGAACCCCCAGACTACAGCACACTTTGCCAGATGTGTATGTAGCAGGTCCCCATCAGTCAAGACATTTGTACATGAGGCTAAGGAAACAACCAACCAACTGAGTCTAGGGGTATAAAAAAAGCAGGACGTGCAGGGTGAAATATAATTATGTGAAATTCCAATGCAGCCAAGGCAAGTCCAGGGAGCATTCTAGATAGCAGTAATTGGCCATTCTTTTAGTTTCACTAAAACAGCAACTGGAAAAGGCATCTGACAGTGGAAATGCAGACTCCACAACAGTTTATGCAGGAATATAAAGGGCCACCTCTCTATTTTAGTTTTCAAGAGACTAACACAGGCCCCCGCCACACAGCAGGGGAAAAGCCGCCAAAAAGCGTGGCTTTTAAAAGCCGCGCCAAAGTTGAAACGGCGCGGCGGGATCCCACGAAACCCAGGCGAGTTGGTGGCTGAGCACGATGACTTGTGGGCCATGGAAAAGCTAGAACCGTTTATGTGAGACAAGAGAAATAAGGCAAGTTTGATCGATATGGGCTCTTCTGATAGGCTACCAAGTTTACTTTTCCTCAGTGTCGGCTTTTAGAGTGTCTAGCAAGAATTTTGTGAACCCCCCCCCCCCCCACAAAGGTTCGTGCCTAGGCCGTAACATGAATCAGAAGGAACGAGCCATGAAAGCTGCAGATTTAACCCCCTTCTAACTTAGACAAATGTCTTTGGAGGAAGCTCACCTGCCCATCGTTCTATCTCTGTGAAGGACGTCACCACCCGCTTTGGTACCTGAACATTTCTGACGGTCATGGTCAGTCCACCAGGGAAACGAGTTGTCTATGAAAGAAAAAAGAAGAAAAAGTCAGTAGTAGAAAGCCAGGATCCCAGGAGGCCCGTCCTCCTACAACCGAAAGGCTCACAGCAGGCAGAACCACCACGGCATCTCTAGTGCGCTGCCAAGGCCTGCTCCAGATGCATCAGTGCGTTTACTTTGACGTGAAAAATCATAAGCTTTGCTCAGCTCAGCAAGATGTCATCATTTGCATCAGGTCGGCAAGCGGAGCTGAGGGGGACAATTCAATTGGGCGCGCAGGCAAGCCCGATCTCGGACGCTAAGCAGGGCCAACCCTGGCAAGTACTTGGAAGGGAGACCTCCAAGGAATACCAGGGCTGGGGCGCAGAGGCAGGCAATATCAAGGCACTTCTCTGAAATGTCCCACTAGGGGTCACCAGAAGTCGCCATGACTTCCAGGCACGCAAGCACATAGACACACATGCTCACAAAATCCCCAAAACAAAAAAGTCAACACACACACCAAGCAGGGATACAGGTAGAGAGCCTTGACATTTGGAACTAGAAGAAGAGGAGATTGGATTTATACCCCGCCCTTCACTACCCAAAGGAGTCTCAGAGGGGCTTACAGACTCCTTTCCCTTCCCCTCCCTACAACAGCGGAAAAGATTCAATTAACAACCCTCACATACTTGTTATTAGAGTCCATTCCCCTCAGAGCCAGGGTTCCGACCCAGGAGCCCCTGTTCAAAACCTTTTGTTCCACCCCAGGATCGATTGACTTATTTAAAAGATGCATTTGCCTCTTTTCTTCCTTCGAGAGCTCAAGGCACCTTTCGAGATACGCAGATCGTGTTTCTTTCTTAGAAGTCCCTTTTTTCCTTCCACCCTTCAAAATTCTTCCCTCCTTCTTTCCTCCCCATAAAATTTAAAGCCAAACACAATCAACACAAACAAGAGCCATGTAATGACCTTACGTTAACGACTTTAATTTTAAACGCCTTTTCCCCATTTTCTCAGCGTTTATTGTCCATAAAGCACTCTGTAGAAGTTATCCTTCGATGACCCATCTCATGCAGTTTTGAATGAATGGTGACTGTGTAGGGCTCCATCATCCACTGGGCATCCAGGATACGCTTCTGCAGGTTTTTGCCCATGCGACCGACCAAGGTGGGAGGCGTGCTCCTCTTGAGAGTGCTGCTGAACAACTGCCTGCCTTCACTTCCGATTCGTCGCCTGTGGAGGAGCAGAGGAAGAGCTACGTTAGGCATGGCATCGATACAACGATGATAGGAGGATGAGTTTATGGATTTTAAATCGAGTACTGTAATATGTTTTTAATATTGTAAATCTGCATTAATTGCAATTATGCCAGTAAATCTGCATTAATTGCAGATAACGCCAGTTTGGTGTAGTGGTTAAGTGCGCGGACTCTAATCTGGGAGAACCGGGTTTGATTCCCCACTCCTCCACTTGCACCTGGCTGGATGACCTTGGGCAAGCTGTAGTTCTGATAAGAGCTGTCCTTGA
>NW_015174330.1:208986-211596 GCF_001447785.1 Gekko japonicus | reverse complement strand
GATTTTCGCGGGGAAGGGCCAGTTCGGGGACGGAAGCACGACGCTTCCCAGATGTTGTGGTGTGATCGCGCCGGTTTGCTCCGCCCCCGAACTGTCCCGCTCCCGGCCCAAATCGCCTAGTGTGAACAGGACCACAGATACTCTAAAATCCATACAAAATGTATATGTTAAAAAACAGCTAAGAAACTCCTCAAGCCGAAAAACCCTTAAAGTGGCCCTTTCTGTACAGCCAGGCCCCTACCCAGCCACAAAATTTTAAAAGCCTGTCTTCTACCCAAAGCTATTCCCACGGGATTCCAACCCTTCCCCCTTAAAGCCATTCCCAGGAAAGGCAATGTTGTGTGCCGGGCTGAGTGTCAAGACTTAAGAGACCCGGGTCCTAAGCCGCACCCTTGCCTTATCCTCGGACTACCCTACCTTCAGAGGGCTGATGTGTGGAGAAAACCAAGAAAGGGAGAACCTAGGGTTACCGGGTCCCCCCTTGCCACCGGCAGGGAACGCGGTTGGTTGCCAGATCCAGGTCGGGAAATTCCTGGATATTTGGGGATGGAACCTGGGAAGGGCAGGGACCTCAGTGGGCTGTAATGCCATAGAATCCACCTTCCAAAGCAGCCATTTTCTCCAGGGGGAACTGATCTCTGTAGTCTGGAAATGACCTGTAATTCCAGGGGATCCCCAGGCCCCACCTGGAGGCTGGCATCCCTAGGAGAACCACGTGCGCAGCCCAGAGCTCCTTGAAGGAAAGGCGGGATTGAAAATGCAATAGGTAGACAGACAGACTTGCCGCCGCAATCCAGCCCTCCTCCCCTTTCCAAATGCTCCTCCGTCTACCCTTTTTATTCCAAGCCCTTCCAGGCTACCCAAAACCCGGATCGGACGCCCCTGCCCACCGTGGCTTCCTCGCTCTGCCGGTCCGCCTCCTGCCGCCCACGCGCCCCCTCGCTTGCCGCAACCACTTCCGGTCGTTTGTGCACCGCTCTCAGGCTTCCGGTCTCCTCCCACTACCCACGCGAAACAAGTTCCAGCTGTGCTTCAGCTAAAGCTGTGCCCTTCAGTCACTCCTCGGGTTAACTCTTGTAGGGGAGGGGTGTTGGGAAATGCCTGCAGATTTGGGGGAGGCGGGTGGAGCCTGAGGAGGGCAGGGTTTGGGGACTGAGGGATGCCATCTTCCAGGTGGGACCTGGGGATCTCCCGGAATTAACAGCTCATCTCCGGACTACAGAGATCAGTTCCCCTGGAGAAAAAGGCTGCTTTGGAGGGTGGACTCCGTGGCATTGTAGCCCAATGAGGTCCCTGCTCTCTCCAGGCTCCATCCCCTAATCTCCAGGAGTTTCCCAACCTAGATCTGGCAACCCTACCCCCCATCCTACCACCGGTGGCCAGGAGGGACCTGGCAACCCAAGAAGGACTTCAATGGGGTATATTGCACCTTCCAAAGTGGCCATTTTTTCCCTCCAGATGAATTGATCTCTGTCGCCTGGAGATCAGCTGAAACCGTGGGAGATCTCCAGCCACCATCTGGAAGTGTCCTTGTCAACCAAACAGCCCGTGCTCAAAATTCCTCTCTGTGATGCAGCTCAAAATGGCTTTACACAGTCCTTCTTTGACAAAGATGTAAATTGTTCCAAATATCTGATCAACTGTTGTGGCTCCAAGGACACTTTAAATATCTGTATATTTTGTACTGGAATGTTTTTTGCAATTTGTACCATAATATAAATGCTTAATAGCTGAATAGATTGCATAATAATATCATGGTTGGTGGTTGAAGGCTTTCACAGCCGAAGTTCATTAGTTGTTGTAGATTTTCCGGGTTCAATGGCTATGGTCTTGGCATTGTAGGTCCTAAGGTTTCACCAGCAGCTGTGATTGGCATCCTCTTTCTGTTATACCCCTGAGGATGCCAATCACAGCTGCTGGTGAAACCTTAGGACCTACAATGCCAAGACCATAGCCATTGAACCCGGAAAATCTACAACAACTAATGAACTTCGGCTGTGAAAGCCTTCAACCACCAACCATGATATTATTATGCAATCTATTCAGCTATTAAGCATTTATATTATGGTACAAATTGCAAAAAACATTCCAGTACAAAATATACAGATATTTAAAGTGTCCTTGGAGCCACAACAGTTGATCAGATATTTGGAACAATTTACATCTTTGTCAAAGAAGGACTGTGTAAAGCCATTTTGAGCTGCATCACAGAGAGGAATTTTGAGCACGGGCTGTTTGGTTGACAAGGACACTTCCAGATGGTGGCTGGAGATCTCCCACGGTTTCAGCTGATCTCCAGGCGACAGAGATCAATTCATCTGGAGGGAAAAAATGGCCACTTTGGAAGGTGCAATATACCCCATTGAAGTCCTTCTTGGGTTGCCAGGTCCCTCCTGGCCACCGGTGGTAGGATGGGGGGTAGGGTTGCCAGATCTAGGTTGGGAAACTCCTGGAGATTAGGGGATGGAGCCTGGAGAGAGCAGGGACCTCATTGGGCTACAATGCCACGGAGTCCACCCTCCAAAGCAGCCTTTTTCTCCAGGGGAACTGATCTCTGTAGTCCGGAGATGAGCTGTTAATTCCGGGAGATCCCCAGGTCCCACCTGGAAG
>NW_015174330.1:195408-208897 GCF_001447785.1 Gekko japonicus | reverse complement strand
GGGAACTGATCTCTGTAGTCTGGAAATGACCTGTAATTCCAGGGGATCCCCAGGCCCCACCTGGAGGCTGGCATCCCTAGGAGAACCACGTGCGCAGCCCAGAGCCCAGCCCTCCTCCCTTTCCAAATGCTCCTCCGTCTACCACCCGCCCTTTTTATTCCAAGCCCTTCCAGGCTACCCAAAACCCGGATCGGACGCCCCTGCCCACCGTGGCTTCCTCGCTCTGCCGGTCCGCCTCCTGCCGCCACGCGCCCCCTCGCTTGCCGCAACCACTTCCGGTCGTTTGTGCACCGCTCTCAGGCTTCCGGTCTCCTCCCACTACCCACGCGAAACAAGTTCCAGCTGTGCTTCAGCTAAAGCTGTGCCCTTCAGTCACTCCTCGGGTTAACTCTTGTAGGGGAGTGGTGTTGGGAAATGCCTGCAGATTTGGGGGAGGCGGGTGGAGCCTGAGGAGGGCAGGGTTTGGGGACTGAGGGATGCCATCTTCCAGGTGGGACCTGGGGATCTCCCGGAATTAACAGCTCATCTCCAGACTACAGAGATCAGTTCCCCTGGAGAAAAAGGCTGCTTTGGAGGGTGGACTCCGTGGCATTGTAGCCCAATGAGGTCCCTGCTCTCTCCAGGCTCCATCCCCTAATCTCCAGGAGTTTCCCAACCTAGATCTGGCAACCCTACCCCCCATCCTACCACCGGTGGCCAGGAGGGACCTGGCAACCCAAGAAGGACTTCAATGGGGTATATTGCACCTTCCAAAGTGGCCATTTTTTCCCTCCAGATGAATTGATCTCTGTCGCCTGGAGATCAGCTGAAACCGTGGGAGATCTCCAGCCACCATCTGGAAGTGTCCTTGTCAACCAAACAGCCCGTGCTCAAAATTCCTCTCTGTGATGCAGCTCAAAATGGCTTTACACAGTCCTTCTTTGACAAAGATGTAAATTGTTCCAAATATCTGATCAACCATAATTTTTGTTCCATCTTGCCTGGTCCTGGAATAGGGAACATCTGTGTGTCCCTGGAGCAGATGACCCTGAGGAACAGAGTACGAGTAATACTAGCAATGTTTTTTGCAATTTGTACCATAATATAAATGCTTAATAGCTGAATAGATTGCATAATAATATCATGGTTGGTGGTTGAAGGCTTTCACAGCCGAAGTTCATTAGTTGTTGTAGATTTTCCGGGTTCAATGGCTATGGTCTTGGCATTGTAGGTCCTAAGGTTTCACCAGCAGCTGTGATTGGCATCCTCTTTCTGTTATACCCCTGAGGATGCCAATCACAGCTGCTGGTGAAACGTCAGGTACTACAATGCGAAGACCACGGCCATACAGCCTGGAAAATCTACAATAACTGATACCATAGTTGTTTTTTGTTTACATATAACTAGAGATGTAAAATTTCCGGAAATTTTGAAGCTCAAAAAAACCCCGGGTTTTTTCCGGGGTTTATTTTTGGGGGGAAATGGAAATTTTCGGAAAATAAATATGCTAATGAGTTCCTGCTGTTGGGTGTGGCCTGTTGTGCTAATAAGTTCCTGCTGGGCTTTTTCTACAAAAGAAGCCCTGAGACGTCTCTGCGGATCTCAGACCCTGCCCTCATACTCCCACGCACAGGATGCCGGACAAGCTGGCCGCCTGTGACAGGGGAAGTGCTCCTCAGATCGGGCTTCTTTCTCTTCCTCTGACTGCAACCTGACTGTGAACTGGATCGACTTGAATCAATGCAAGTTTCGCTTTTTCGCAATATACTTCTCGGGAGATTTATTTACTGCACTCAGTCGCACACTTCTTTTGTCGTTGTTGTTGTTGTCCTTCAGTCGCACAGTCGTGTCCGACTCTTCACGACCCCACGGACCCCATCACGCCAGGCCCTCCTGTCCTCCATCGTCCTCCGGAATTTGCTCAACTTCGTGTCCGTTGCCCCGATAGCCCTGTCTAACCGTCTCATCCTTTGCCGCCCCCTTCTTCTTTTTCCTTCAATCTTTCCCAGCAGTGAATCCCATTTCTAAGTCTGGGCGAAACTCTGCTCTATATTAAGCAAACCTCCCAAAAGTCGGTGGACGATGCCATGACACCCATAGGTACCTGTTGGGATAGGTGAGCGAGTTCCTTTCCTGATGTCATGAAAGAATTAATGTGTTTACTTATGCATGCTAATTTCCTAGTCAGTTTGCTCAGGGCCAATAGAGTTGCCTGCAGGTCATACCCTCCAGAATGTAGGTGACAATACGCATAATCAGTTGGTATTGGAATTGGCCATTGGCTAATCAATAGATCTGAGGATGTCCGGGGTGGAGGCTTGGAAAGTTTTATTGCTTTTGTTTTAATTTTGTTTTAATTCTCTTGCCTTGGGCTCAGGCACAAGGTAACAGTTACTTAGAGAAGATGTAGGTTAGAGATGATGTAGGTTAGAGATGCTAGACAGGATGGTTTTGTTTTAAACTCCCAGGTCCTTTCCCCCTTTACTGATTACTGATCAGTAAACTTTATTTTTTAAAGCTAATACACTAGGGTTGCCAAGTCACTTACCAGTCATAGTGGGGGAGATTTAGTCTGTGGCTGGGAGTTTTGCACGTGCGCAAAGTACGCACACGCCGCGGTGACGTAACCTGGAAGTTATGTCATCCTGTTGGGCACATCGCTGGCTGATGCTCTAGCAATCAGCCTGGAAACTCTATGGTACCATAAAGTTTTCAGGCTGATTGCTAGAGTGTCAGCCGGCAACATGCCCAGCGTGATGATGTCACCTCCGGGTGACATCATCATGCCGGGCACGTCGGCCTGAACCGGGCACTTTGGGGGCGGGGTTCTCCCCACCAGCCTTTTCCGGACCGGTGGATTGGGGACCCTTTTAGCAGGGGAATCTCCGCCCTACCGGGGGACCTGCCAACCCTATACTACACACGTGTGCGGCTTTGCTTTATTTTGCTCTGCTGCCTTAAACAACCCACCAGTACCATCTGGAGGATCCCTGTTATAGCCCATTAAAGACCCTGCTGGAAAAAAACCTTGTTAGTTTTTAAGGTGCCAGAAGACTCCTGTGTATTTTTGCAGCAACAAGCAGATGCTACGATCCTAATGCTTACCTGGGAGAAAATCTTATTGAACTAAGTAGGATTTACTTCTAAGGAGGCCTTCTGAGGGGACCAAACTCTTTGCCGTTGTTGCTAATTGCTGTTATTTTGGGAAGGGTGGAGGAATGGAGGGTGTTATGTATTAGGGTATCTGTTTAGCTATGTAAAGCCTGAGCTTTGGTCACAAACTCAATAGACTGTTGGCATCCTAAGCTAAGCAACCGGATTGGCCGCTGTTGTCAGACAGACCAATCAGGAAAGACTCTGACCTTTGGCGGGAACAATTCCCATTGGTCCCAAGCACTCATTGTTGATTGGATGTTATTGTTCCAGGGGGTGTGGTTCCAGGGTTCAAACTGTATATAGTTGGGTTGTTCTGTGTGTTGGGTTGTTGTGTTCTGAGCTAATAAAGGAATCACTTGTTTGAACGCTGCTTCGATCTCAGTACATAATAGAGGGAACTCCTGAAGGCAGGTGTGGGTCTTTACAGGCTCCTTTGCCTTGCCTCTCCAACTTTGGACAACATTTGCCTACTGCCAAAAGGGATGCCAGTCTCCAGGTGGGTCGAACAACACAAATATACACTGCAAAAACCTTTTATAAGTTTTATTTATTTATTTATTTCATTCCATTTCTATACCGCTCCTTCCCAGAGCCTCGGAGCGGCTTGCACATATATTTAATCATCTAACTAGGGCCACATACATTTCAAGGGACATGAATGCCTTACCAGGCACCTAATCAGTGCAGGTCTTTTTCTTTCTGTGGCGGGTCTTGCTGGAACCAACAAAGATGGCCCCCCCCCCCCCCCGGCGGGGTCTGTTCTCTTCGGCTCGGCCACCGCTGCTGCCCTCCAGTATTGGAGGTAGGGTGCCCCCCACTCCTAAGGAGTGAGTACCCATTTGTCTAATTGCCCTTTTAAGGGCTTTCGAGCCGCTGGGTGGACGGGAGCTAGGACAAGGGTCGGGAGCTCACCCCGGCCGCGGTGGGACTCGAAAACCTGTTACAGCTGTTCGGGGATAGATTACTTGCAGGCATTTACTGCCTGCGCCGCCGCTCCCAGTTAATGTGTTCTATTTGTTCCATCTCATAAAGTGCATTGTGTGTTATTCTAATAACTACCAGTCAATGTGTAAAAAGGATGTAAATTGACTGGTAGTTATTAGAATTGTATGAACTGATTATTATGGTTGATATTGCATGTAATGAATATATACCTGTTTTAGAATATTGCATGTCATGGAATTCCAAGGAAGGTAATGAAAGACAACATGCCTTTTGCTAGCAAGGAGTTTAGACAATTTGCCCAGGAGTGGGCATTTGAACAATGTTTAAGCAGTCCCGGATATCCTAGATCGAATGGGATAGTAGAGAGGGCTATTGGCCCCATCAAACAGTTAATGAGGAAATAGACTATTCAAAAAAGGATACACATCTAGCATTATTGGAATATCGTAATACTAAATATGTATCTTTTACTGTGTAGTTAAGGCAAATCGCCTTAGGCTTATTGTTTTTCGATCTTTTATAGTCTAATTGCACTGTTCTGTACTGAATAAAACTTATTCTTGTTTCTAAATGGTCTCTGATGTTGTACCTGAGTTCCAAGCCTAAAATCCTGTAGCCTAAACGCTGACCACATACGCTACTATTGGAGGTTAAAATATTGTGCATCTCTGAGAAGAGTTGGCTAATGTGTTAAATCCCAGATGCCAGCTGATTTGAATCTCTGCTCTGAGCTGGAGGGGATTATAGACTACTGTAGAGATTCTGGTGGCATATTGTTCTGAATCCAGAGAGGGTAGCCTACCTCTGTGGGTTGTTGTTTAATGTACTGTAAAAGTACAGGATTACCTCTCACCCCTGGACAGGCGTGGGTGGGTTAATCCTATACGGCCCGTCACAGGAATGAGGCATTCACCTGCGGAAATGTTGATGGGCAGAGTGCTGAGGAGTAAGTTACCAGCATCCCAGCAGACATTACATCCCAAAACACCAAGCGGAGTAAAAGAGGCCTTACAGGAAATTCAGGACACGCAGAAATATTTCCATGATCAAGCAGCGAAACCACTTAAACCATTGAAGGTAGGAGATGAGGTGTGAGTAGAGGGAAATAGGTAGTGGTGTCCCACAGAAGTAACAGAGTAATGTCAGCAACCACGTACATACAGGGTACAGACATACAATGGTAATAACTATCGGCGCAACAGAGTCCATCTTAGAGGCTCTCAGAAAGGAGTGGGGAGAGGATGCACGAGGAAAAGGAAAATGAGTTCAACAGGGAACAAGATGATAAGGTGCTAGGAAAACCAAATAGTCAAGTGACAGAAGTCAAAAATAGGGGAGAGGATGCACGAGGAAAAGGGAAATGAGATCAGCAGGGAACAAGGACAAGATGACAAGGTGCTAGGAAAACCAAATAGTCAAGTAACAGAAGTCGAAAATAAGGAACGGAATAGTTCCCAGGTAATAGAAAGGATTCCGAGGTTTATATCGTCTTATGGTAGGCCTGTATTTTCTCCAGAAAGATATGCGCCATAATGCTTATGCTCTTATACATCCTGGTATATAGGATACGTGAATTTTTATTGTTTATTTGTAATGTATGTTTTAACTTTAAAAAAAAATCTATAGCTAATCTGAATATTCTTTGTACTTTGGGGGGAGAGATGTGATGTGTTTGTACCTTTAAGTAGGTAGTTTTCCATTATACTGGAATGTGTTTGACCTGATACAATGGGGAGGGTCAGCTGACTCTCAGCTGGTGTGATGTTGTTCTTTGCCCTCAGTTTCTGGCGTCTCCTTCTACCAAATAAAGCTGTTCCATAAACAACGACAATAGGTGAGGCATATTGCCCAAGAACATTATACAGAAGGTCCCAGGTTCAATCCCCGGCATCTCCAGTTAAAAGGACCAGGCAGGAGGTGATAAGGAAGACCTTGACCTGAGACCCTGGCTCAGTGGCAGAGCCTCTGCTTGGCACGCAGAAGGTCCCAGGTTCAATACCCGGCACCTCCAGTTAAAAAGCACCAGGCAGGAGGTGATGGGAAAGACCTCGACCTGAGACCCTGACTCTGTGGCAGAGCCTCTGCTTGGCATGCAGAAGGTCCCAGGTTCAATACCCAGCACCTCCAGTTAAAAAGGACCAGGCAGGAGGTGATGGGAAAGACCTCAACCTGAGACCCTGGCTCAGTGGCAGAGCCTCTGCTTGACATGCAGAAGGTCCCAGGTTCAATACCCGGCACCTTCAGTTAAAAGGACCAGGTAGGAGGTGAAAGGAAATACCTTGACCTGAGACCCTGGCTCAGTGGCAGAGCCTCTGCTTGACATGCAGAAGGTCCCAGGTTCAATCCTCGGCATCTCCAGTTAAAAGGACGAGGCAGTAGGTGATGAGAAAGACCTTGCTTGGCATGCAGAAGGTCCCAGGTTCAATTCCCCGGCATCTCCGGTTAAAAGGGATTAAATAGTAGGTGATAGTCTGTCACATCACCTACTCCTTAATCCCTTTTAACTGGAGACACTCCCTGAGTCTTTGGTGAGACACTGCAAGTCTCAGCAGACAGGACTGACCTCGATGACCATCTGATGTGCTCTGCTGTCAGTGAGGGATAAGATTGTGTGATACCAAAGCAATTGTGCATCATTTATACATTACTAGTTACATTGTACAACCCTCTTATTTAGTAGTTATTTCAATAAATCCTCTTTCATCCAAGTTTATACCAGCTCTGAATGAAATACTTCCCAGGACCACATAGATCCCTGTAAGCCTTGAACTCGGTCTACCAAATAAAAAAGAGCAATAGTAAAAGCATAAAGGTTTGGAAATCCTTAAAATTTCCTGGTGGCAGCCTTATATGCTCAGTAAAACAAAATAAAGAACACTTTTAAAGTGAAACTAGTCCTCCCCAATAAGGAGGACGTCACAAGCAGGTAGAGAAAGAAGTACTTTTCTCCCTTTCTCACAATACAAGAACTTGTGGCCACTCCATAGAATTGCTGAGCAGTCGGGTTAGAATGGATAAAAGGAAGTCCTTCTTCACCCAAAGAGTGATTAACACATGGAATTCACTGCCACAGGAGGCGGCGGCGGCTATGAGCATGGGTGGCTTCAAGAGGGAATTAGATAAGCATATGAAGCAGAAGTCCATCTGTGGCTATTAGCCACAAGGTATAGGCAGGAACTCGGTCTGGGGTAAGTGATGGTCTGTATTCTTGGTGCTTGGCGGGGGGACACACAGTGGGAGGGCTTCTAATGTCCTGGCCCCACTGCTGGACCTCCTGATGGCACTGGTATTTTTGGCCACTGTGTGACACATAATGTCGGCCTGGATGGGCCTTTGGCCCGATCCAACACGGTCTTCTCTTATGTCCTTATGTTTGCCTTGAAAACCCTTTGGAGGTTGCCATAAATTGGCTGCGACTTGGCAGCACTTTCCACCCCCAGTTACTACTTTAAAGTTCTTCCCGGTCTATGACCCTTCAACTTCCCAAACCGCCGCTTCCTATAGACCTCCTTAAGTTACCAACCTCCAGGTGGGGCCTGGAGATCTAGCATGATGACTGATCTCCAAATGACATAGATCCGTCCCCCTGAAGAAAAATGCTGCTTCGGAGAGTGGACTGTAGGGCATTAGATCCCACTGAGGTCCCACCCCCCCGAACCCTGCCCTCCCCCAGGCTCCACCCTCAAATCTCCAGGAGTTTCTCAACCTGAGTTGGCAACCCAGCTTTGCAGCCTTTTAAGTTCTTCTGACTGCCTCCTCCTTGAGACTTTTACTCTATAATAGTATTATCATTTTTCCCTGACCTGGATAGCCATGCAAGCCTGATCTCGTCAGATCTCGGAAGCTAAGCAGGGTCGACTCTGGCAAGTACTTGGATGGGAGACCTCCTTGGAACACGAGAGGCGGGAGGGCAGAAACAGGCTTTATTCAGCCACCTCTCTGAATATCCTCCAGGCCCCCAGCAGGGGTCAGTCACCAGAGGTCGCCATGACTTCCAGGTTCACGCACGTGCAGAAAAAATATGAAAACGTAGTGTTACCGTATTTTGAAATGCAAAAAAGATAACATATTTCCTGACTGACTGCTTCAAACTACGACATATCTCATTTTAAGTAACCCCTACTATTTAAGAAGAAGAGACTGGGTTTATACCCCGCCCTTCACTACGCGAAGAAGTCTCAGAGTGGCTCACAAACTCCTTTCCCTTCCCCTCCCCACAACAGACACCCTGTGTGGTAGAAGAAGAGATTAGATTTATACCCCGCCCTTCACTACCCAAAGGAGTCTCAGAGCGGCTCACAAACTCCTTTCCCTTCCCCTCCCCACAACAGACACCCTGTGAGGTAAAAGAAGAAGAGAAGAGATTGGATTTATACCCCGCCCTTCACTACCCAAAGGAGTCTCAGAGTGGCTTACAAACTCCTTTCCCTTCCCCTCCCCAAAACAGACACCCTGTGAGATAAAAGAAGAAGAGATTAGATTTATACCCTGCCCTTCACTACCCGAAGGAGTCTCAGAGAGGCTTACAGACTCCTTTCCCCTCCCCTCCCCACAACAGATACCCTGTGAGGTAAGTGAGGCTGAGAGAGCTCTGACAGAAACGGCTCTTTTTCGAGAACAGCTCTAATCAGAACTATGGCTTGCCCAAGGTCATCCAGCAGGTGCAAGTGGACGAGTGGGGAATCAAACCCGGTCCTCCCAGATTAGAGTCCGTGCACTCAACCACGACACCAAACTGGTGTAGTCTAAGCTGTGATAATTGCTAACCAGGAATATTCCTAAACCTTCCAACCCAACAAGAGGACATTTTCATGAGTTTATTTTTAAAAAGAGTCCAAAAGAGGATGGATGCCAAAAATAAGAGGACGTGTCCTCTAAGAGGAGGACATTTGGTGGTAACCCTACTCTATAAGCTAGAGGAAGGGCTTTTTCTCTGGTGAGTAAAGCTGTTGGGAATGGTGGCCCAGCAGGGGCACAGAGGAGATCTGTGCTGGCTACGTTTAGGAAGGCAAGTCAGATCTGGAAGCTAAGCAAGGTCAGCCCTGGCTAGTATTTGGAAGGGAGACCACCAAGGAATGCCAGGGTGGTGACACAGAGGCAGGCAATGGCAAACCACCTCTGAAAGTCTCTCCCCTTGAAAACACGAGGGTTGCCAGGAGTCAGCTGTGACTTGAGAGCCTTTCCCAGAACAAATAAAATGAGCTTGTTCTAGAATAGGGTTGCCAGGCCACTGGCAGGGGATGGGGGGGGCATGGTTGCCAGCTCCAGGTTTCAAAGCTCCTGGAGATTTGGGGGTGGAGCCGGGTAAGACAGAGACCTCAGTGGGGCACAATGCCATACCAGACCACCCTCCAAAGCAGCCATTTTCTCCAGGGAAACTGATCTCTCTAGTATGAAGATGAGCTGTAATTCCAGGCGATCCCCAGGTCCCACCTGGAGGCTGGCATCCCTATATCCAGAGGGTCTTTGGTGGCCAGTAAACGGCTTTAGCAGATTAGTTGTTGTAGATTTTCCAGGCTGTATGGCATCGGCGGATTTGGCTGTGTTTATTCTCATTCTCTCTGTGTGTGCATTTTAATTAAGTCTGCTAAAAAGCGTGTCTTCTTTCAAATCCGGAGCGTTTCTCAATCTGCCACTTGTGCATTTTAATCAGCGTTAATCTAATCGCGTTCAATGGAACTGGTATAATTTTTCGCCTTCGCAACTGGTGGCTGCCGCCTCGCGTCCGAGGCGTCAAGGCTGGCAATATTCGACGAGACGAAGCCAGAGCGAGCGTTTCACTGCCGCGGCAGCCAGCCCCCCGAGCGCAGCCAGGGCAGTGGGAAGGCGACTGCGGAGATGGATGGATGGGAAGCGACGGGGGCAGGCTGGCTGGGCACAGCGTGGCCCGGGGGCCGGCGAGACTGCAAGGGCGCAGCGGCGCGCCAGGTGGCCAGGCCCCCTGCTCCAACCCTCCTGAGGAGGATCCAGCGGCGCCCTCGGAGGAGGTGGATCGGGCCCTTCGCAGGGGGCCTGGGGGGGGCGCGCCAGGGGGGCATGGCTGGGGGGGCAGCCAGAGTGCCAGTGGGCGTTGTTGGGGGGGGCAGAGAGGGTGCCAGTGGGCGTTGCTGGGGGGCAGCCATGGTGCCAGGGGGCATGGCTGGGTGGTGGTGGTGGTAGCCAGGGTACCAGTGGGCGTTGCTGGGGGGACAGCCAGGGTTCCAGAGGGCATGGCTGGTGGAGGGCCGTTGGGGTGCCCGAGGGCATGGCTGCGCCTCCCTCCAAGAGCTAACAAATGTGTGCTTCAAGTGTTTATAAGTGACATATTGATAATCATCAATCAGGTTTTCCATGGGACATTGCAAGGGAGTGTGTGTGGGGTTTCCATATGCAAAGGCAAGGGCTCCTATGGCTGTGGGTTACAGGCAGTGCTCCCTCTAAGCTGTGGAGCCTTGTGAGCAAGAATTCTGCTTTGCGAGCTACCGGCGTTAAAGTTGTGAGCCAGTGATTTGGCTCCTGCATAAACTAGTTTGCTCTGGAGCCATCCTTCCTGAACTGAGACAAAAATGCGTGAGCTGGAGGCTAAAAAACGGCAAGCTGGCTCACACTGACTCAGCTTAGCGGGAACACTGGCTACAGGAGGATGCTTCCCCTGACAAATACCAGCTGGATGCTCTGGTCTGGCGACACGGCCAGTGTAAGGCGCAAGGCGTTGTGAGGATCAGTGCTTCTACCCTCTAGGATGCTGAATTGCAGGCCCGTAGTTACAGTGGGGCAACTTGGGGCTAGGCCCCCCGACTTACTGGCAAGGCTCCACGACTTCCCATCCAGCCCGGCCCCCCCAAGCAGTGGCAGGTGTGGGGAAGGAGCCGAGTATTCCTGCACAGCTGTCTGGCATGAAGGACCAGCTATGGTGGCCATGTGGAGCCAGAAAGCACCTCTCTATTTCCTCCAGAAACTGAACTAAGGCTGCGGTCACATGGAGCATTAGCCACGCTACAGAGATGGAAGATAGGCGGATTTTCCCGGCGCGATCACACCACCACATCTGGGAAGCGTAGAGCTCCCATGGCTCACCCAAGGCTTTCCGCCGAAGATGCGGGGTAAAAAACTAATACCTCCGAGGTACTAGTTTCCAGAAACCACGGGGCAAGGGCGGGCGTCTGATTGCGTTTCTGGTGGCATCCGGCGCCCGCCCATGTCACCTCGCAAAAAGGTTTTTTCCCTCCAAGTCTCCATGGGATGCGCACAAGCACCCAACGGAGCATACACACATTTCAGTTAAAAAAAAAAAATCCCATTTGCCGCCCCGCTTCTTTGCCGTGTTGTGTGATCGGCACCTCCCCCCTAACCACGGGACCTCGACGGGACCTCAACCGGATGTCTGATCACGCAATCGTGCGTTATTTTGCTCCGGGGCAAACAGCCACGCTTCCCCCCCCCCCCCGCATCTCCATCCGGAGCCTAAATTACTTTTAATTCAATTAGCCAGTGCCCCCTAAGGAATTTAAATGCCCCCTGACTTAAAAAATCCTGGCTACGGGACTGCTAAATTGGACAGTGTTCTGCGGAGACCTGGTGCGGCGGGTTTTCATAAAAGACCTCTGGAGATTTCCCCGAAAGGACTCCCCCGCCCCCTTTTCTGGGGCCGTGCCAGGAGATGTTAGCATTGTTGTTATCATTTGCCTCCCTTACAGTTGAGGCCTCGAAATGTAAAAACCGGTGTGCCAAGGAGTGACAGGAACCTTTGGTGGGATAGTTCCACGTGGGCCGCCGTGTTGGTCTGAAGCAATCGAACAAATTGAGAACCCAACGGCACCTTGAAGACCAGCAAAGGTTTATTCCAGGTATGAGCTTTCGTGTGCAGGGCACACTTCTTCAGATACTCATACCTTGAATAAACCTTTGCTGGTCTTCAAGGTGCCGTTGGGTTCTCAATTTGTTCGATTGCTTCAGACCAACACGGCGGCCCACGTGGAACTATCCCACCAAAGGTTCCTGTCACTCCTTGGCACACCGGTTTTTACATTTCGAGGGAATAAACATCAGATGTTTGAGAGCCGCAAGACATGAACAGATATGACACGTTTTTACTGGTAAATATGCAGATTTGCCTTTTATTATTAAATGAGACTGCCAAAAATAAAAACAAAAGGGATAAAAATAGGTGTTGATAATGATATTTATTTGTCCAGTGATATTTGTAGGCTTGAGGGGGGGCTTCTCTTTGGTGTAGTATTTTGTGTAGTGGTTAAGTGTGCGGACTCTAATCTGGGAGAACCGGGTTTGATTCCCCACTCCTTCACTCGCACCTGCTGGATGGCCTTGGGCAAGCCATAGTTCTGATAAGAGCTGTTCTCGAAAAAAGAGCAGTTTCTGTCAAGAGCTCTCTCCACTCCACCAACCTCACAGGGTGTCTGTTGTGGGGAGGGGAAGGGAAAGGAGTCTGTAAGCATCTCTGAGACTCCTTCGGGTAGTGAAGGGCAGGGTATAAATCCAATCTCTTCTTCTTTTACCTCACAGGGTGTCTGTTTTGAGGAGGGGAAGGGAAAGGAGTTTGTAAGCCGCTCTGAGACTCCTCTGGGTAGTGAAGGGCGGGGTATAAATCTAATCTCCTTCTTCTTTGAGAACTCATTTGAAGCTAAAGTTGCTTTCTTTCTCTGCTCCCCCCTGCCTCAAGACTATCCAGAAAGGGGAACGCTGGCTGGGGAAGGGGAAACCGTTTGGGGAGACATGCCTCCCCTTGCTTCCCCAGCCGCCCTGCCGGGAGCCACACAATATGTGCGAAAGAGCCACATGTGGCTCCCGAGCCACAGTTTGGCCACCCCTGGTCTAGGGGCACATGTGTTGTAGGGCACTCAGCCGAGGGGAAGTCACTAGAACTCGCCACTTCTGTCCCAGAAGTAATTGTAATGTCTGTGTACCATGTGTAACAGCGTGTTAATGCTCTGTTGTCCCAGGGCCCTTTGGCATAATGTGGAGCCAGGGTGGGAGGTAGGTTGAGTTTGGCGCACTGACGCTGCTTAATGCCCCGTGGCTGCTGGCGTTCCTTCAGAGAATGTCCCTGTGAAGACTTTGGTCTAATGCTCTTATGTGCTTAGGCCAAGAATGCGTGCTTAGGATCACTTAACACAGAAGAAGTGAGCAGTGACTCACGAAAGTTAGAACATAAGGACATAAAGAGAAGCCAATGTTGGATCAGGCCAAGGGCCCATCCAGTCCAACACTCTGTGTCACACAGTGGCCAAAAAATACCAGGTGCCATCAGGAGGTCCAGCAGTGGGGCCAGGACACTAGGAGCTCTCCCACTGTTGCCCCCCCTCCAAGCACCAAGAATACAGAGCATCACTTGCCCCAGACTGAGAGTTCCTATCTATACCTTGTGGCTAATAGCCACTGATGGACCTCTGCTGAGTTCATACCCTGCCAC
>NW_015174330.1:160019-195278 GCF_001447785.1 Gekko japonicus | reverse complement strand
CGTCTCTAGTTCCAGCTCCTGCCAACCTAGCAGTTCGAAAGCAAGAAATTGCAAGTAGATAAATAGTGACCACTTCGGTGGGAAGGGAACAGCGTTCCGCGCGCCTTGGTGTTTAGTCATGCCGGCCACATGACCACGGAAACGTCTTTGGACAGCGCTGGCTCTTCGGCTTTGAAACGGAGATGAGCACCGCAACCCTAGAGTGGGATTCGACTGGCTTTCGAGCAAGGGACCTTTTAAGGTGCTACTGGGCTCTTGCTCTTTCCTACTTAACACAGATTAGTTCTGCTTCAAGAGACTGTGAGGTAGGTGCTCTAGTTTTGGATGTTTAAACACACATGGGTGGTCAGCTGAGATTCTAGTGTTAAGATAAGAGGGTATTCATGGCTCAAGTCCGATGACCCCTCCTGTCAGAGGTTCAATAGGAGCTTGGTTTCTGAGGTTCACCATCAGTTTTCTCTGGTGTAAACATCTTGAGTGGCTCAGGTTGGCCGCCTCTGGACACGGTTTCACCATGCCTTACAGTCAAGAGTGTCCGTATACACATGCACAGTGTTCCCTCTAAGCTGGGTTTGTGTGCGCTAGCTCACAGTTTTTTCACACATTTTTGTCCGAGCTCAGGAAGGGACGGCTCCAGAGCAAACTGATTTATGCAGGAGCCAAATCGCTTGCTCACAACTTTAATGCCAGTCGCTCGCAAAGTGGAATTTTTGCTCACAGGACTCCGCAGCTTAGAGGGAGAATTGGATGTGCTAAGTTCAAATGACGGGTGATGCAAGTTGGTCACTTCAGACCATGGCCTTAATGATCTTATAAGGACCGCCTTTTAGATGATAATGTATACTTCAAATACAAAGCACAGAACCAGGGGTCATTTCCTGCAGGAGCGCACAGGAGCGGAGCTCCGGCAGTAAAGAGCCCAGGGGGCGGGCACATGCAACAAGCCCCACCCCCTGCTCCCAGCAGCCCTCAGTCAGAGCAAGAAGCAGCCAGGTAAGTTGCAGAGTGCCCCCTGGCCCAAAACAGTCCAGTGGCACCTTTAAGACCAAGTTTTATTCAGGTACAAGCTCTCCCTCCTCTGTGAGGGCAGATCTGCACGTCCCCCCCCCCCATAGCTAGCAATCCAAAACAGTCCAGTGGAGCCTGAGCGGTGGGTGTTGCCTTCTGACACGCTTCTGGTGATGTCAGGGGATGTGGCATATGCAAATAAGTTTTGCTAATGAGTTATGCTAATGAGCTCCTGCACCTCTTTTTCTACGAAATGACCCCTGCACAGAACAAACATGCAACAAGCATGTCTCCTGTTCTGCTGGCTCCACGGATAAATAGACCTGAGGTCAACAGACTCTATTGTACCTTTACTCAGAAATAAATTCTACTGTGCTCAGTAGGGCTGGCTAGATGCAGCTCTGTTTGGGGCCCTGGCTCAGCGGCAGAGCATCTGCTTGGCATGCAGAAAGTCCCAGGTTCAGTCCCCGGCATCTCCAGTCGAAAGGACCATGCAGCTGATGAAGTGAAAAGACCTCTCTACCTGAGTCCCTGTAGAGCTGCCGCCGGTCTGAGTAGACTGCGTACTGAGTAGACTGCGTACTGACTGTGATGGACCAAGAAGGTCTGATTCAGTATCAGGCAGCTTCATGTGTGTCCATGCATGAGCTGGATTCCAGAGTCCAGACTTCCACCCTAAAGTCTGGCCTCGATGCAGTCAATAAGAACATGTAGATAGATAATACTTGTTTCAGAGGTCCCCTCGATTCTTATAACCTAATGAAATTTATGGTGTCTGAAGGAGAGAGCAGTGGCTCGCAAAACCGCCTCCCCTGCCACAAATTTTGGTAGTCTTTGAGGTGCTCCTGGACTCTTGCTCTTTTCTACGGCTACAGACGAACACGGCTCCCTATCTTGATCTAACTTGAATCTTAGAAAAGAGCAAGAGTCCAGTAACACCTTAAAGACTACCAAAATATGTGGCAGGGGAGGAGCTTTTCACGAGCTACTGCTCACAGCTAGAATTGGGAGTTATTGGAAAGTGGAGTAATTCCAGATGTTGAATGGCATTAGCAGGCAAATGACAATAGCTGGTGAATAACAATAGCAGGCGTGATTGGATTAGGTGAGATATGCAGAGGGGTAGCAGGCGTGGAGAAATCAGCATTGGTAATGAGACAGGAAACCTAGGTCTTGATTCAGTCCGGGTGGATGCATTGTCTGGAGCTTCCTTATCTTCTGGAGGTGATGCAAAACACTGGAGAGCAATTAGTGCCAACGGATAAGGCGAGGGTTTGTTTAAATACACTTTTAAAAGCTGTGCATCCTTTATTCCTACGAAATCTTCCTTTGATCTCATTATTTCATATTTTTGATATCTCTCCTTTTGAGATATAACGTTTATGCATACTGAAGGAGGGCTGATTATGAATTGTAGAAGAAATGTGGGTGGGGGTGAGCTGGGAGGAGGGTGGCTTATGGAGCCACCAGCATTACTAGATTTGCGTCCGGTGGGACCTCGGAGACCAACAAGAGTTTCAGGGTATCTAACCGTTCAACTGCAGACCAACACAGCGGCCCTGTGAAATTACCAGAACTGTGGATTCCCTCAGCCACAGGCGTCCCTAAGAGACCAGGGGAAATGAAGAAGAAGAAGAGATTGGATTTCTACCCCACCCTTCACTACCCGAAGGAGTCTCGGAACAATCTCCTTCCCCTTCCCCTCCCCACAACAGACACCCTATGAGGTCGGTGGGGCTGAGAGAGCTCTTTTGAGGACTGCTTGTGAGAGAACAGCTCCGAGAGAACTTGTGACTGACCCAAGGTCACACCAGCAGCTGCACGTGGAGGTGCGGGAAACCAAACCCGGCTCTCCCAGATTAGAGTCCACGCTCTTAACCACTACACCAAACTGGCTCTCATGAGAATGGGAGCTGGTCTCTGAAATTCCCATTTGCTCAGGATTTCCAAGTGTCCCGTGTATCTAAATATTGAAGTAATTGTCATAAGAACATAAGATACGCCAGTGTTGGATCAGGCCAAAGGCCCATCCAGTCCAACACTCTGTGTCACACACTGGCCAGAAATACCAGGTGCCATCAGGAGGTCCACCAGTGGGGCCAGGACATTAGAAGCCCTCCCACTGTTGACCCCCCCCCCAAGCACCAAGAAGACAGAGCATCACCTGCCCCAGCCTGTGAGTACCTATCTATACCTTGTGGCTAAGAGCCACTGATGGACCTCTGCTCCATATGCTTATCTAATTCCCTCTTGAAGCCGTCCATGCCTGTAGCCGCCACCACTTCCTGTGGCAGTGAATTCCATGTGTTAATCACTCTTTGGGTGAAGACGGACTTCCTTTTATCCGTTCTAGCCCGACCGTTTAGCAATTTCATTGAGTGCCCACAAGTTCTTGTATTGTGAGAAAGGGGAGAAGAAGAAGAAGAGATTGGATTTATACCCCGCCCTTCACTTGGAGTCTCAGAGCGGCTTACAAACTCCTTTCCCTTCCCCTCCCCACAACAGACACCCTGTGAGGTGGGTGGGGCTGAGAGAACTCTGACACAAACTGCTCTTTTTCAAGGACAGCTGTGCCAGAGCTTGTGACTGACCCAAGGTCACATCAGCAGGTGCAAGTGGAGGAGTGGGGAATCAAACCCGGTTCTCCCAGATTAGAGTCCGCGCACTTAACCACGACACCAAACTGGCTCTCTAAGCCCCACCTACGTCACAGGGTGTCTGTTGTGGGGAGGGGAAGAGAAAGGAGATTATAAACCGCTCTGAGACTCCTTTGGGTAGTGAAGGGTTGGGTATAAATCCAATCTCCTCCCCCAGCCTTGGTGTAAGGGAGAGAAAAGTACCTCTTTCTCGACCTGCTCTATCCCATGCATAATCTTATAAACCTCACTCATGTCACCCCTCAGTCATCGTTGGAGGAGGGAGGATATTGCCGCATCTGATATGTGCATGGCGTTCTCTCCTTCCACAGAATTCTGTAGAGTAACGTAAGTAAAAAGAACAATGTTTGAGTCCAGGGGCACCTCTAAGACCAACAAAGTTTAATTCTGGGCATAAGCTTTTGTGTGCAAGCACAGTTCTTCAGATATATTGAAAGAAGTAAAAAAGACTCCAGTAGCACCTTAAAGACTAACAAAATTTGTTGTAGGGTACGCACTTTCATGAGTTCCTGCTCACTACTTCAGAAGTTCTGAAGAAGTGAGCAGTTAGCCTTTAAGGTGCTGCTGGACTCTTTTCTACTGCTTTTTGTTGTTGTTGTTCAGTCGCACAGTCGAGTCCGACTCTTTGCGACCCCATGGACCAGATCACGCCAGGCCCTCCTGTCTTCCGCCGTCCTCTGACGTTGGCTCAATTTTATGTTCGTTGCATCTATGACACTGTCTAACCATCTCATCCTTTGCCGTTCCCGTCTTCTTTGACCTTCAGTCTTTCCCAGCATCAGGGTCTTCTCCAGTGAGTGCGCCCTTCTCATTTTTGATACTGTCCATGAGGTTTTCTTGGCAAAGATACTGGAGTGGGTTGCCATTTCCTTCTCCAGTGGATCACACTTGGGCTGAGTTCTCTGCTGTGGCCTGTCGTCTTGGGTGGCCCTCCACGGCATAGCCCACAACCTCATCGAACCACGCAAGCCCCCTCGCCACGACAAGGCAGTGAGGCTAACGTGGCTGCCCATCATCTGTCTTCACTGAAAGAAGTGTGCCTGCACATCAAAGCTTATATTAAGCAAATTAAACTTTGTTGGTCTTAAGGGTGCCTGCCCCTGGACTCAAACTTTGCTCTGTTGCTTCAGACCAACACGGCGACCCCACCTGAATCTATAAGTAAAAGCAGTCAGTCCCTCCTGTCTCGAGGAGCTGAAAATCTAATTTTCGGTGGTGGTTTTTGCAGAAGGAAACAGGTTTCTAAGTACAGTTGCCAGCTCTGGGTTGGGAAATTCCTGGAGATTTGGGGGTTGGGGAGGGGAGGGACTTCAGTTGGGTACAATGCCGTGAAGTCCGCCTTCCAAAGCAGCCATTTGCTCTAGGTGAACTGATCCCTGTCTCCTGGAGACGGCTGTAATCCGAGGAGATCTCCAGCCGCCGCCTGGAGACTTTAGTACAGAAACACAACACTGAGGCTATAGCACTGTGTCAAGAAACACAAATGGATCTGTAAAGCCCCAAAGTTCGCCTTATTGAAAATTTGTAGCATGAATAGCTCACATCTCAGCCAGGGGTCGTTTCGTAGAAAAAGAGGGGCCCAGCGGTGGACCTGCAAGGCCAGCAGGAGTGCAAGGAAGCCCTGGAAGGCCCTCCCTGGCCCCAGGCAGGCAGGGGTGGGGAGAGGCAGGGAGGAAGCAACTTACCCTCCCTCTTCTCCTGCCTCCTCCTGGCTGAATGAGGGCCGGAAGCGGGGCGGCCGGAAGCAGGGGGCGGGGCTTCGTCATGTGCCCCACCCCCCGTACCTCACCCGGGGGAACTGCGATCCCCCCTGAAATGACCTCTGATCTCAGCGAACATGTAATATATTCATACAAATTCAATATGGTCCACACCAATGTTCCCTCTAAGCTGTGAAGTCTTGTGAGCAAAAATTCTGCTTTGTGAGCTGCTGGCATTAAAGTGAGCAAGCGATTTGGCTGCTGCATAAATTAGTTTGCTCTGGAGCCATCCTTCCTGAGCTAAGACAAAAATAGGTGAGCTGGAGGCTAAAAAACTGTGAGCTAGCTCACACTCACTCAGCTTAGAGGGAACTCCACACAGGACTCCTTAGATAAATTCCAACTTCCAAAAACGTCAAATGCAATTCTACTATTATTGTATTATTGCCGTATTTGTCGAAATGGTTAATAAAAAAAACTTTTTAAAAATACAGTTCAATACATTAGAATACAGCCAAGCTTTGCATCAGTCAATAGGAGGTTTTGTGAACTTGGCAGGTTCTTCTGGAAAGCGGTTTGAAGAAAGGAAGACTGAAACGAAGAGAACCTGGGCATTCATCACCACTGACTGCTCTAGAGAAGACTCTGGCTGTACAGGAAAAGAGCTTGGCTGTATTCTAATGTATCGAGTTGTATTTGAAGTTTGGAAAAGAGCTTGGCCCAGTGTTGTGTTTTTGTACTAAAACTGGCTTTCACTGCGTTGCCATTATATTTACACCACCTGGAGGCTGTGGCAACCCTATACACGTCCGTACACAAAAACACTGACGTGCCCTTTGGCTTCCTTTCTCTTGGAGCCCAGGAGTTCAGCCAAGGCCTTTCTTGGAAGAGGTGGTTTTGAGGAGGGATTTGGAGGAAGGCGGGAGTGGCCTCACAGAGGTGTTTTTGGGAGGGGATTCCAACCATAAGGAGCGAGGAAGGGGAATGGGCTGAGTTTTTTAAAGGAAGGAGGTGCCCTTTTGGTGGCAGAGGGTGGCAGAGGTGGAGGAGGAGGTCACAGGCAGGAAGATATATGGGAACCGGGCCAATAAAATGAGCTGGGGCAAGCCTGCAGCGAGCTTTGAAGGTAAGGACGAGATGCCGAAGGGGATGGGAAGCCGGTGAAGGTAAGGGGTATAAACAGGCTAGTGTTTTGGTTCGGCTATCGTGCTGTGGAGGTTCCATTGCTTGGAGAAGCTTGGCGGGAGATATGAGAAGGGTTATTTATTTTTATTTAATCTTTGACGTGGTCTCTGTGCTTCACACCCATGGGATCTAGTGCGCACGCGCTGGATCGATCAGTATTGTAGCAAGCTCTTTAACAGATTTTCGCGCTCAGTCCCTCGGGCATGTGCAGGAACCCCACCACACATGCCCAGAGGGGTGGGCACGGACATCCCGCCAGTTCCTTTAGAAAGAGGAAAGACCTCTTTCTTCGTCGGTCTGATCGGTTCGCGTGTTTTGGCTTTTTGCCTCATGGCTCTTTAGATTTTTTCCTCAGTTCATTCCTTCTCTTCGTTTGTTCTTTCAAAAACTTAAAAAAAAACCAAAACAAACTTTATTTTCTACTGAGGGGGAGGTTGCCACTTTACCTCAGTCGGGCCTCGGCCGCCCTTCTCTACGAGTAGGGTTCAGGGCGCCTTACAACAAAATACCACACAATAAGTAGTTTAAGTTAAAAACCGACATTAAAACTACCTACAGACAGATCGATAAATAAAGCAATATGCATTCCAGATGGCGGGGGAAAATTCATCCAGTTTGGTGTAGTGGTTAAGAGTTTGGTGTAGTGGTTAACCACGACACCAAACTGGTTCTCTCAGCCCTACCTACCTCACAGGGGTGTCTGTTGTGGGGAGGGGAAGAGAAAGGAAATTATAAACCGCTCTGAGACTCCTTTGGGTAGTGAAGGGTGGGAGATAAATCCAATCTCCTCCCCAGCCTTGGGGGGGAGGGTTTTTTTGAGCGATGGGGTGAATATATGACAATGCCAGACGTCATACTGTCTCATCACTGTCCTCAACTGAACACCTGGCGGAATGTCTCTGCCTTACATGCCCTGCGGAAAGTTAATAACTCCCGCAGGGCACGGATGTTTTCTGGCAGAGATTTCCACCAGGTGGGGGCCAGGTCCGAAAAAGCCCTGGCCCTGAGGACAGCTGGACCTCTCTCGAGCCCAGGACCGCCAGGAGGTTCTTATGCCCTGAGCGTGACACTTTTCCAGGGGCGTACTGTGAGAGGCGGTCCCGAAGGTATGTAGGTCCCTGCCCACTAAGGGCCTTACTGAGCCAGGGAACTGAGGGTGCTGTCAACCAACAGAAAGTTCTGTTGCAGAAAAGGAGATGCTGTTGGAGATTTATGGCAGGTCCTTCTGTAGACAGGCGGTGTTGTAGATCCCTAGCAAGAAGAAGAAGAGATTGGATTTATACCCTGCCCTTCACTACCCAAAGGAGTCTCAGAGCGGCTTACAAACTCCTTTCCCTTCCCCTCCCCACAACAGACACCCTGTGAGGTCGGTGGGGCTGAGAGAGCTCTGACAGAAGCTGCTCTTTTTCAAGAAAAAGAAGAAGATTGTATTTATACCCTGCCCTTCACAACCCAAAGGTGTCTCAGAGCGGCTTACGAACTCCTTTCCCTTCCCCTCCCCACAACAGACACAGTGGGGCTGAGAGAGCTCTTGACAGAAACCGCTCTTTTTCAAGAACAGCTCTTATCAGAATGATGGCTTGCCCAAGGTCATCCAGCCAGGTGCGAGTGGAGGAGTGGGGAATCAAACCCGGTTCTCCCAGATTAGAGTCTGCGCACTTAACCACTACACCAAACTGGCACTGTTTAGTTTTCTTTTGTGCCCGCATCTCTTGGACGCTCTCCGTGATAAGGTGAATGGGGACAAGGCTGCTAACTGTCCAAGAAGCCCAGACGACTGGGTTCCGGAGCAGTCCCGGTTAGATCCGTGCCTCTTTTTAGGGGAGGCAGGGAATTAGGGTTGATGCTGAAAGACAGGAGCAGTGGCCATCTTGGTGTCTGTATAAAATTTAGCCAGGGTTGGTATTGGGAGTGGTGGCTGCCTGTCCACTCTTTTGTTTAATTTTCTCTTAGAGTTAGTTGGGGGTGTCCCAAACCTCAAAATGAAATGGGGGGCCTGAGGCAATGCTCCCTCTAAGCTGTGGAGTCTTATGAGCAAAAATTCTAGTTTGTCAGCTACCGGGATTAAAGTTGTGAGCAAGCAATTTGGCTACTGCATAAATTTGTTTGCTCTGGAGCCCTCCCTTCCTGAGCTAAGACAAAAATATGTGAGCCGGAGGCTAAAAAACTGTGAGCTAGCTCACACGATCTCAGCTTAGAGGGAACACTGGTCTGGGGTTTCAACATTTGCAGGAGGGGAATAGCTCAGGGCCCTGTTCCGTCTCGACATTTCCTTCTTCGAGATGTCATAATTGGGGACTCTCTATAGCCATCGTCCATTTCGGTTAACTGCTGGATTATTGAAGGCATTTCTGGGTCATGTTGAGCCATTGGGGGGTGGGGTGGGCAAAAGCAGGGAAGGAATTATTGAACGGAGAGGAATTGTTGTGTTGGGGAAGGGGGAAGCGTAGGGGTTACATATGGCGGGTCCCGAATCTGAGGATAGGGGAAGATGGACTATGACGTCAGTCCTGGCGGATTTGATTTCTCAAAAGCTGCATCTGGTGAAATAGATCCAACCAAATCCCTTCTAAGCTGGGGGCAGGAGGTGGGGTGGAGGAGATATGTGCTCCACTGACAGCAACAGTTGACAGATGTGAAGGGAAAGGAATAATTTAGCTTGGGGAAATGGTGTGCTGTCTCTTAATACCGCATAAGGAGTTTTATATTCAGATCTGGCCTCTTTTAGTGTGTGTGGAGGGTATCCTTGGGAAGTGGGTATTTAAAGCTAGAGGGGACCCCCCTCAAAATCGTAGTGCCTCTGAACATGGGCCGAGTACCTTTCCTTTGAACAGCATGTAGTTACTGAAAACAATCCGTGTCAAGGCAGTGCCCTTAGAGCAAGTGTCAAGCATTTCATAGTGCAAAGGACACCATCTCCTTTAGAAAGCAGCAAGACCAGAAGTGAATGATGTAACACACGGATTTACCGGCTGTACCGCCTACTCCAGCAGCTGCCCTCAAGCACGAAATCCTGGCCTGGTGACTATTCCATTGTACTAGTTTATTTTATTTTTTTGTCTATTGAAAACATTAGAATGCCCCCAACACACCATGGTTCAGGGACTGCTTCAAGAGCAAGTTTGGTGCAGTGGGTTAGAGGGTCAGACGACCATCTGGGAGGCCCGTGGTCAAATTCCCACTGTGCCAGGGAAGCTTGGATGAACGGGCCGGTCCCGTGATCTCAGCCTGAGCTACCTCACAGGGTTGTTGTGAGGATAAAACGGAGGCCGGGAGAATGGTGTCAGCCACTTTGGGTCCCCATTGGGGAGAGAGACGTGGTACGAATGGTGTAAGTAATAAAATTAATTAGTGATTTGTGTTTGTGGAGAAATGGGAGCAGTTCCCAGTTTGGCGTAGCGGCAGAGCCAGTTTGGTGTAGTGAGTAAGTGTGTGGACTCTAATCTGGGAGAACCGAGTTTGATTCCCCCACTCCTCCACTTGCAGCTGCTGGATGACCTTGGGCAAGCCATAGTTTTGTCAGAGCTGTTCTTGAAAGAGCAGTTCTTGGGAGAGCTCTCTCAGCCCCACCGACCTCACAGGGTGTCTGCTGTGGGGAGGGGAAGGGAAAGGAGTTTGTAAGCTGCTCTGAGACTCCGAGTGAAGGGCGGGGTATAAATCCAATCTCTTCTCCTCTTCTTCTTCTTCTCTTCTCCCCCCGCCCCCATTTTGTCGTATCCTTAGCTGTTCATTGGCATAATGAAATTCATACCTTCCTTTCCTTTCTTTCAAGCTCCTTTGATCCAGTGATCTTGAGTGATGAAAAAGGAGCCTTTATTCCTTTAAGGAAAATAGGGTGGAGAGATACTGGGCCGCATTCAGTGTAATCCTTGGATCTCTATCCACCAATAGGACTAGGTTTTCTTTCAATAAAGTAGATGGTAATTCGTCTCTGGTCCCAGCTCCTGCCAATCTAGCAGTTCGAAAGCAAGAAATTGCAAGTAGGTGAATAGGTACCGCTTTGGTGGGAAGGTAACGGCGTTCCGTGCACCTCAGCATCTAGTCATGCCGGCCACATGACCACGGAAATGTCTTCGGACAGCGCTGGCTCTTCGGCTTGGAAACGGAGATGAGCACCGCCCCCTAGAGTCGGATTCGACTGGCTTTCGAGCAAGGGAAACCTTTACCTTTACTAGTTTTGTTAAAGTAGGGACAATCCGTCACTCACAATAGAAATTATAATAGACATTCTAGTATCATGTGAGGTAAGGAGTCAACCCCTTTCAGGCGACATTGGCAAAGCCCGTCCGAATAAGGCAAAGAAGGTGGTGAGGGGTCTGGAGACCAAGGCCTATGAGGAAAGGCTGAAGGAGCTGGGTGCGTTTAGCCTGGAGAGGAGACGACTGAGAGGTGATATGATAACCATCTTCAAGTACTCGAAGGGCTGTCCTATAGGGGACGGTGCAGAGTTGTTTTCTGTTGCCCCAGAAGGTCGGACCAGAACCAACAGGTTGAAATTAAATCAGAAGAGTTTTTGGCTTAGCATTAGGAAGAACTTCCTGATAGGTAGAGTGGTTCCTCAGTGGGACAGGCTTCCTCAGGAGGTGGTGGGCTCTCCTTCTTTGGAGGTTTTCCAACAAAGGCTAGATGGCCATCTGTCAGCAATGCGGATTCCGTGAACTTGGGCAGATCACGATAAGGGATAAGGGAGGGCAGGAAGGGTTGCCTCAGTGCTCAGTTCTCGTGGCCCTTTCTTACACGCCCAGGGAAATGCCGATCACCACTTTGGGAGTCAGGAAGCAATTTTTCTCCAGGCCAGTTTAGCTGGAGATCTTGGAGGGTTTTTTGTCATCTTCTGGGCATGGAACAGGGGCCACTGGGGTGTGTGTGTGTGGGGGGAGGTATTTGTGAATTTCCTGCATTGTGCAGTGGTCTGGACTAGATGACCCTGGAGGTCCTTTCTGACTCAATGATTCTATGACTCTAAGGCAGATTACAATATCTCCCATACAGGACAGCTGAAGGGGCAGTGTTCAAACGCACAAGCATAAATGCTCCGCGGCAACGAGGAACTCTTAACATTTTTACATAGAGTGGTGTGTTTGGAGACGGAGAAACGCCAAAAAGTGGGTAGAGCTTTCTCTCCGAGCTCCTATAGCTGAGCTAAAGCGATCTAGGTCTTTTATACGTTTCTTAATAGTCAATTAAGATTCGCTTTCCCTGATACATGACGGAATTCTTACCAATGAGACGAGAGGTGTAGACAGAGAGAATTAGGACAATTCCTCTTCCACTGAATGCCACGCTTGATATGGCCTTTTTGCTTTGCTTCCTCCCCTACTCCATCCTTTCACTGCCCGCTTTCTCTCAGCCACCTGGCGTGGCACGGATCCAACATCCGCTGTTTATGCCTTGCTGAACTGAGCCGGGACAGGCCCCGGCCTGCCGGTGGCTTCCAGCACCCGATGAAGATGCATTTTCTCCCACAATTCCTTTACCGGGCCCATCCTGGAATTCGTACCTTTACCATTCCAGTTCAGACCTAGACGAGTGTAAGATTTTATCCACAGAGCCCTAGGCCTGGAAGTTATCAGCTTCCACGTCCGTCGCCCATGCGAATGGCCGATGTGCGCATCATATTGTGGAAACGCACACCCACAACACTCGCGTGTGTGGGAACGCCTCCCCTCCCCATGTCAGTACAGGCCCGAGTGGCTATGGCGAGAGCCGAGAGGCCTTGTAAAAGAAGTCTTCGAGCCTAAGAAAGTGCCGGCGTAGGTTTTGGAAGTCTGCCGCACTTCCGGTCTCCTTCCCCTAGTAAACTTAAGACTCCTGCATCCGCAAACCAGCCCTCTCTTTGGACCAGTGTGGTACAATGGCCTGGGCTAAGATCCTCAGTGTGCTAGGAAGTTCGATGGGTTACTTTGAGCCAGTCACATACCCTCCCGCCTAACCTACCTCACCAGATTGTTGTGAGAGTAAAATGGGGAGAAGACAACCATGTATACCTCCCTGAGCTCTTTGGAGGAAGAGCAGGACAGAATGTACTAGATAGATAGAAACTAGGGATGCCAGCCTCCAGATGGGACCTGGGGATCCCTCAGATTTACAGCTCCAGACTACAGAGATCAGTTCCCCTGGAGAAAATAGATGCTTTGGAGGGTGGATTCAATGGCATCGTACCCTACTGAAGTCCTTGTCCTCTCCAGGCTCCAACCCCAAATCTCCAGGAGTTTCGCAGCCTGGATATGGCAACCCTACCACTGCCCACACTAGTGGCCAGGGGGAACCTGGCAAACTTTGGGTAGTGAAGAGTGGGGTATAAATCCTCTCTCTCTCTCTTCTTAATAGAAACGCAGAGCTGGAAGTAGTAAAGTATTGATAGTAAGCTCTACTGGTATTGATGGGTAGTACTGATGGGTAGATGTTGGGTATCGGTTGGGGGCAAGTGATACCATTCCAGAGGTCATTTTGTAGAAAAGGAGGTGCAGGAGCTCATTAGCATAACTTATTTGCATATGCCACACCCCCTGACATCACCGGAAATGTGTCAGAAGGCTCCACTGGACTGTTTTGAATTGCCAGCTATTGGTGTGTGTGGGGGGGAGGAATGTGCAGATCTGTCCTCGCAGAGGAGGGAGAGCTTGTACATGAATAAAACTTGGTCTTAAAGGTGCTACTGGACTGTTTTGGACCGGGGGGGGGGCCTGGGGGTGCTCTGCAACTTACCTGGCTGCTTCTTGCTCTGACTGAGGGCTGCTGGGAGCAGGGGGTGGGGCTTGTTGCATGTGCCCGCCCCCTGGGCTCCTTACTGCTGGAGCTCCGCTCCTGTGCGCTCCTGCAGGAAATGACCCCTGCCATTGACACAGGTTCTAAGGATATGATTATTTTATTGTAATTTATTATACCGCTGTAACCCGTCCTGAGCTTGCTATGCAGGGGAGGGAGGGCTACACATTTAATAAAATAAATAAATAAAATAATTTCATGGAGGATAGGTCGCTCTCAGGAAGGATAGGTCCATCAGTGGCTACTAGCTGCGCCGGTGACCAAGTAGAGCCTCCATATTCCGAGGCAGTAAACCCTCTGCATGCCAGTACCAGGTGATGATATCAGCGAAAGGCCTGGGGTTCTGGTGCCCTTTCTCTTGGCCTTCCAGGGCAACTGATTGGCAGCCGTGTGAAACAGGATGCTGGACTTGTTAGACCACACAGGTCTGATCCAGCAGGGCTCATCTTATGTTCTTATAGTGATGGTGATTGTATTTTGGTAACAGTGGGCATGAGCTGGTTGTATGGGAAGGTACTGGCCATGTTAGCAATGACATACTGGGTGAACAGCCCCTTTCAAACAGCCTTTGTATTTTTAGTAGCTGGTTGCTAATGGATGGATTTTTTTTTTGTCATTTCAGACAGACCCATTTTAGTAACAAGCTGCTAATGGATTTTACTTACCTTTTCATACAAAGCTGCTTGCGTCCAGTTAGCAAAGTGTGGTTTTTGAGGGAAACGTTTTCACCTCTTCATTGCGCTTCTGTGGTGTGCTGTTTAAAATGTGTGTAGCGCTTCCTACAATGCCACTTCCCTCCCACCCTTTTTCACGGTGCAATCTTCCTCAAACTTTTTTTGAAAGTTTTAAGTTTAGCGCTATAGCACTCAACCAATATAGCACTTCAGTGCTACAACAGTACCATTTAGATGCCTAGGCACCACTATAGTGGTCTAGCACTGTAGCGCTCAACTTAGAAATATTTTTTTTAAAGTTCGAGGAAGATCTCGCCGTGAAAAAGGGCAGGGGGGGAAAGCTGCACTGTTGGAAATGACCATCGTCCTTCAGGGACGGCTCATTAACAGAACGAAATTCGCTGTATGAAACCCCCGTCCCTGTATTGCTTTACTCAGAACTGGGCCAACAACGAATAACATCCAGTTTAGAACTGTAATGTGAAAGGGGCCAAGCTGGTTGTATGGGAAGTTGTCAGCCTTGTCGGTAGTGACATACTGGGTGAATGTTTCTCGGCCACCCCGGTGGGTGGAGGGACATTTAATTTGCTACGGAGTGGTGGGGACCAATGCTCCCTTCAAAGCTGTGGAGTCTTGTGAGCAAAAATTCACTTTGTGAGCTACCGGCATTAACGTTGTGCGCGAGCGATTTGGCTCCTGCATAAATCTGTTTGCCTGAGCGAAGAGAAAAATGTGTGAGCCGGAGGCTAAAAAATTGTGAGCTAGCTCACACTAACTCAGCTTTGAGGGAACACTGGCTGGGGACACGTTCGTGACGTAGGTACCTTTGAATGCTGGCGCTACTGATGATATCTCGGTGGCTGATTGCTTGCCTCTCTGTCCCACATCAGCTGCCTGAGGTAGAGGACCCTGACCGGGGCCAGCCGTGTCAAGCCTGCGGGGAACAGTGCCCGGGTTTCCTAGTGCATGGATGGAGGTAGGAGAACATGCTGACCTTCCCTCACTCCAGCAGACCACCCCCCTCTCCGTCTTCCCTGACCATCTGGCTCCCTCCCGGTTGGTCGATCTATTCCTTGCGCTCTGTGATCCTGTTCATTATCTCACTTTCTCTCTCTGTTTATCCCGGTTTCGCCTTGCCTCCTTTCTGCTCCGTTCTTGCTCGCTGAGGTGATTCGGACCGACTTTGACGCCCTCCGTTCTTTCTGTGAGCTAAAAAAGGGTCTCCCGCTCGGCCCTTTCTCCCTTGAGCTCCCGTCACTATCGATCCCCTTTTCTCTTCACGTTCTTACATCTCTCGCTTCTCTTTTCAGATCTTTCCCCCCCATCTTCCTCGTCGGATTTGTCCTTTCCCCCTCTGTCTTCCACGATCGGCCCACAGTGTTCTCTTTTTCGTTTGCACTGTGACAGGGAAGCAATTGGAGTGGAAGCGCCTCTCATTTCTGTCACTTTCCATCACTCACCACATTTCCCCCTCTGGAGTGGTCCCCGTCCTCTGTTCTTAACTGTGCCTCTTTATTTCTGCCGGCACCACGGCTACCGTGCTATGTTTGAGAGCCAGTTTGGTGTCGTGGTTGAGTGCGCGGACTCTAATCTGGGAGAACCGGGTTTGATTCCCCCACTCCTTCACTTGTACCTGGCTGGATGACCTTGGGCAAGCCGTAGCTCTGGCACAGCTGTTCTTGAAAAAGAGCAGTTTCTGTCAAGAGCTCTCTCAGCCCCACCTGCCTCACAGGGTGTCTGTTGTGGGGAGGGGAAGGGAAAGGAGTTTGTAAGCCGCTCTGAGACTCCTTCGGGTAGTGAAGGGCGGGGTATAAATCCAATCTCTTCTTCTTCTTCTTTTACCTCACAGGGTGTCTGTTGTGGGGAGGGGAAGGGAAAGGAGTTTGTAAGCTCTGAGACACCTTTGGGTAGTGAAGGGCGGGGTATAAATTCAATCACCTCTTCTTCTTTTACCTCACAGGGTGTCTGTTGTGGGGAGGGGAAGGGAAAGGAGTTTGTAAGCCGCTCTGAGACTCCTTTGGGTAGTGAAGGGCGGGGTATAAATCCAGTCTCTTCTTCTTCTCCTCTTCTTATTACTTTACTAAAGTTGTCTCTCTGCCCGGACTACCTGGCTGGGGGGGGGGGGGGGGGGGGGGCTTGGAAACCTCCACCTGCTCCCATCTTATAAGTTGCTGAGCCCATTATATAGGACCACAGCTTGGCGGCCCTTTACCATTAACCTGATGGAGGTTCCCCAATGCCATCTTTGTGGTACTGGCATGGTCCTCACACTGAGTTCAGGAGATCTTGGGCAGTGGGAGGAGGAGATAGAGGCCAGTCAGCTTCTGAATCCCAGTGCAAGGAGGCAACATCAGGGGAAGGCGTCGGCCTCTGTGCCCTGTTGTTGGCCCTCCTGAGGAAATGGTTGGCCACTGTCTGAGACAGGATGCTGGACTGGATGGGTCACTGGTCTGATCTAGCAGGGCTCTCCTTATGTTCTGATCAGGGAAAGACCTCTCTGCCCTGTTGTTGGAGCTCCAGAGGAACTGGTTGGCCACTGTGTGAGACAGGAAGCTGGACTAGAAGGACCATTGTTCTGATGCAGCAGGGCTCTTCTGATGTTCTTAGGAGGGCCTCGTCCTCTATGCCCCGTTGTTGGACCACCAGATGAACTGATTGGCCACTGTGTGAGATAGGACGCTGGACTAGAGGGACCATTAGTGTCATCCAACCGGCTTTTCTTATGTTCTTATGAAGGCCTCAGCCTCTATGCCCAGAAGACCTGAGTGGCTACTGTGTGAGACAGGAAGCTGGACTAGAGGGACCACTGGTCTGATCCAGCAGGGCTCTTCTTATGTTCTTAGGAAGGCCTCGGCCTCTATGCCCTGTTGTTGGACCTCCAGAGGAACTGGTTGGCCACTGTGTGAGACAGGAAGCTAAACTAGAGTGACCACTGATCTGATCCAGCAAGGCTCTTCTTACATCCTTTTGAGAGTAGGCCTGGTCTGTCAAAATGACTTTCCCTTTCAGGGTTCAAGACGTTCAAGGTACATCTCAGTCACATCCTTGTTCTCCTCTGTGGGAACTTGTTATGAAGGCAGAATGAGATAATGGCCTCTAACTGTCAGCCATTTCCCAGACACCACACTGTTATTAGGCTACATACGGAGCCCTGTTTTTCCCCTTAATAGCTGGTAGTTGAGCGATTTCTTGAGGCCTTGCAAACTAATTGTAGTGTAAAATAGTGTTTTGGTGTGTCTGGCTTTATACCTGAGGGGGAGTGCGTTATAGCAGACGATGGTGTGATAAGTGTAAATTCAGGATCTTTTAGGACAATGGGTGGAATGAATTCTAGCCAGTTTGGTGTCGTGGTTAAGTGCGCGGACTCTAATCTGGGAGAACCGGGTTTGATTCCCCACTCCTCCACTTGCACCTGCTGATGTGATCTTGGGTCAGCCACAAGCTCTGGCACAGCTGTCCTTGAAAAAGAGCCGTTTGTGTCAGAGTTCTCTCAGCCCCACCCACCTCACAGGGTGTCTGTTGTGGGGAGGGGAAGGGAAAGGAGTTTGTCAGCCGCTCTGAGACTCTAAGTGAAGGGCAGGGTATAAATCCAATCTCTTCTCTTCTTCTTCTTCTAGTCAGGTCATGAGCAGCTGTACTGGCTGTTGTGTTGTGTTATAGGACCACTTCAGACTGATGGAGCTGTATGGGCTAAAGGCTAGGGTATTACCAGGACTGTATTACTGTTGGCATTTCCCTTTCTCCGCAGGAAGATCTGTCAACACTGCAAATGCCCCAGGGAGGAGCACGCGGTGCGGATCGTGCCCGTTGACTTGGAAAGGATGATGTGCCGGCTCATCTCTGATTTTCAGCGGCACTCCATCTCGGACGACGACTCCGGCTGCGCCTCGGAGGAGTACGCATGGGTGCCCCCCGGGCTCAAGCCCGAGCAGGTGATGCTAAGCGAATGGGATGGCAGGAATGGTCCGAGGCAGTGACATGGTTCTGCGTTGCCGCGACTGCCCTTCATTGACCGAAACGAAGGGCTGCGTTTTCACACGAGGTGTTAACATTTGCAGAGCTTTCAAAAGCACAGGTTGATGTTCCGGACTAGTTTTCTTCCAGGGCGATAGGAATGTTGGGGGAAAACTGAATAGCAGCTTGTTTTGTTGGTCAAAATTTTACTTTTGCGTTCTGGAAGCGGCCTGGAGCCGTCCCCGCTGGATCGGATAGTGGGATATAAATACTTAGAATGCTTAAATAAAAAATATAAATCAAAATTAACCATGCATTCCAATACCAGTCTGGTATCAGTAGTTAAGTGAGTTACAACAGTTGTTTCAATTTCTCCCAGAATTTCGGTTTTAATTCCCCGAAATCCCTCAGGGGGAAAAATCCAGGTTTTCTACCTGCTTTCAGTATAGCTGGTTATATTACTTGAGTTTAGCAATAATACAGAACTGCCCTGACATTATACAGGGAGGGAAACAAACAACCTTGTTTGTAAAGAAGCAGCTGAGGAAATTGATATGTTCACATGTATTTATGGAATGCTGCGATTCTTGTATTTTCTAACTAGGGGTAAACCCAGAAAGAAACACGTTTACTCTCCATGTTGACTCTCTTAGAGCATGTGGACACTGTAAACATACATCAGTTTTAGAACAGAAACTGTCATGACTTCTTCTGTCTAGGGGAATCATTCCCTGGTGAGGGGGCTGAATGTTGTTTGACATTCCGTGTTTTCCACTGCCGTTCCCAGTGTTCCCTCAGGCCAGGCAAAGACTGTTAAACCAGGTTAAATATGTAGGGTAGTTCTGCTCTCAGATTCTCTCCTGTTGGTAGGTTTCACAGCTGCAGCTTTGCCTTTGGAGTACCTGTGTGAAGATGGGCTCATAGCAGAGCGATGCTTCCCTCTAAGCTCAGAAGTTTTGTGAGCAAAAATTCTGCTTTGTGAGCTACCGGCATTAAAGTTGCGAGCGAGCGATTTGGCTGCTGCATCCATTAGTTTGCTCTGGAGCCATCCTTCCTGAGCGAAGACGAAAGCGTGTGAGCCGGAGGCTAAAAAACTGTGAGCTAGCTCACACTAACTCAGCTTAGAGAGAACACTGTAGCTGATGTGTCGAACTCATTTGTTGCGAGGGCCGGATCTGACATCAATGTCACTTTGTCGGGCCGGGACGTGTGTGCCATAAATCGTAATGCCGGGTACCGGAGATAGGAACTGTATAAAAGACAGCAGCTGGTAAGCTCTGAGTTGGCGTATCCTTACTGCAAGGCCCCATGGGCTGGGAGGGGGGTGCAGAGGAAAACCCACATGGGAGGGCTGGAGAGGCAGTGGTACAGCACTGGGTAGACACTCCCACACTGCTTGACTGCTGCAGACAAGGTTGTTCCGCCATGCTGAAGCCGCAATCGGAGTGACTGCGCCCACTCCCCCCTGGACAGTCTCCTGTTCCCTCCCTTGCACCAGTTGCTCGCAGGCCATATAAGAGCCCTGGGTGGGCCAGTTCTGGCCCCCGGGAGCCCTAGGTGGGCCAGTTCTGGCCCTCGGGCCTTATGTTTGACACTGCTGGCTTATAGCATCTATTTTAGTTGTGTGGGGTGTTTGAGGCTGGAAGCAACGGTTGTTGCCTGCCCCCTTGCTGTTATGACAGTCCCCTTAGTTACTGTTTGAGAAGACGGGAAGGCCCTGGTTTTTATAAGTTCTTCTTATTTAAACATTTATTAGCCAATATGTTGTCGAAGGCTTTCATGGCTGGAGTTCATTAGTTGTTGTAGATTTTCCGGGCTGTATGGCTGTGACGTTTCGCCAGCAGCTGTGACTGGCATCCTCAGAGGTATAACACAGAAAGATGGAGTACTCTCCGTGTCAAAGTGAGAAGAAAAATGGTAGGCAGGTAATTTGTATATACTCAGGAAGGTGGGGTAGGGCTGAGTCATTATCTTGTCAGAGTTCCCCAGGCTGTGACGTGCTAATGGAGGAGCTTTCCTGAGGAGGTACTTTTGCATATGGATGGGCTGTTGGAATTCTAATCTTATCTGTAGTGCTTCTCTTCCTGAAACAGGAAAGAAGAGAGTTTAAAAATAAATAGGGCATGGTTTCCTGTCCCGAAAAACACAAAATGCTCTACATCTTACAACAACACTACAGATAAGATTAGGTCCTACAACGCTAAGACCACGGCCCTGCAGCCCGGAAAATCTACAACAACTAATTTATTAGCCACGTTTCTACCCTATGGGAACTCAAAGCGGCTTACAGTGTAAAAAATAATAAAATACATAAAAAGCCACTAGTTTATCATTTAATTAATTAATCAATCAGTTATTTAATTAATGGCCTGCCTTTCTCCCCAAGGGGGACCCAAAGCAGTTTACGTCATTCTCTTCTCCTTTGTTTTATCCTCACACAACAACCCTGTGAGGCAGGTTAGGCTGAGAGTGTGTGAGTGGCCCAGGGTCACCCATCCAGTTACCATGGCGCAAAGTAGAGGTCCCAACCCGGGTCTTCCGGATTACTAGTCTATAGGTTGCCAACCTCCAGGTGGGGGCTGGAGATCTCCCAGGATTACAGCCGATCTCCAGATGACAGAGATCACTTTCCCTGGTGGAAATGGCTGCCTCGGGAGGCGGATTCTGTGGCATTCTTCCCGAAACCCCGCCCTTCATAGGCTCCGCCTCCAAAATCAAGAACCATAAGGGAAAGAAAGAAGTCAGATAAAGGGCCGACATTAAAAACTAAGTTAAAACTTATAATATACAAAAATACATGTATTTATTAGTTTATTGGTTATCTTATTGTAATATGTATTAAAGTTTTGTGTACCTCAATATTGTTCGGCCTCTAAAGAAGGCCCCAATAGGGCGGAAACGCGTCAGGTCCTGTGTATTGGCTCTTGTGTTTAGGCCACCTTTACTTGTTTACGAGGCTTTCATGGGGCCCTTATATGTTTTTAACTGTCTTTCTAATAAATACATGTACTTTTGCAGGGCTTTTTTTGTAGAAAAAGCCCAGCAGGAACTCATTAGCATAATAGGCCACACCGAACAGCAGACACTCATTAGCACATTAGGCCACACCGTTGACAGCATAGCACATTAGCATATTAGGCCACACCCCCATGTTACCAGAAGTGTGGTCATCCAGCCACACACCCCTTTTGCTTCTTATTCTGTTTACCTTGTTGTCAAAACCCAGAGCTTTTTTTGTAGCAGGAACTCCTTTGCATGTTAGGCCACACACCCCTAATGTAGCCAATCCTAATGAGTTTCTACTGCTGGGTGTGGCCTATTATGCTAATGAGTTCCTGCTGGGCATGGCCAACTTGGGAGCCAGCCGGAACTCTGTTCCTCTGCGTTCCTGCCCAAAAATAGCCCTGTATTTTTGTATATTATAAGTTTTAACTTAGTTTTTCATATTGGCCCTTTATCTGACTTTATTTATCTTATTTATTTATCATTCGATTTATATCCCGCCTTTGTTCACGGCTGTATGTTTTTGTGATTTCCGTGGCCTCCTCGAGGCTGGCAGCCCTTCTCCCAGCTGGAAGGAGGGATTGCGGGACCGAAGCCTGTCATTTGGGGACGCCTTGCTGTTCTCCCTCCTCGTCTCCCTCTTTCCTGCCTTGCTGCTTGTGGCTAGAGCAGCCGCGACATCAAACGGGAGGTATCCGAACCGGAGGACGACTGGATGGCGAAAGGGCCAGGAATCCGGAAGTGCTAATCAGGGGGGGAGGAGAGAGCGAGTAAATGGTGAAACTTCGGTCTTGGCAGGAGGGAGGCGGAAGGGAGAAAAATAAAGAGGCAGAGTGACTTCAGGGCCCTATTAAGTCAAGAGGTGGTAATTCGGCGGAACCCCCTCTGGGCCTTTCTGACCCAGAACCTTTCCTACGCTACGGTCTTAGTCACGCCATGGCAGTTGACGGATGTAATCATAGTATTTCAGCAACCATGCCACAAGCGATTCTCCCTTTGTGTTGGTAGTGCCAGCGACGAAAAGAGGGAGGAAAAGCAAAGATCTTGGTGAGTCAGAGGCAGGCAGGCGGCGGCGGAAATGCCCTCCTTCGGGACTTTGGCTCAGTAGAACCACTTGAAAACACCAGCAAAGAAGAAGAGTTGTTTTTTATACTCCACCCTTCACTACCTGAAGGAGGTCTCAAAGCGGCTTATGATCTCCTTCTCCTCCCCTTCCCGCAGCAGACACCCTGTGAGGTAGGTGGGGCTGAGAGAGCTCTGAGAGAACTGCTCTTGAGAGAACAGCTCTGAGAGCACTTGTGACTGACCTAAGGTCACCCAGCTGGCTGCATGTGGAGGAGTGGGGAATCAAACCCGGTTCTCCCAGATTAGAGTTCGCACACTTAACCACTACAGCACACTGGCTCTCAAGAAGAACAGTAGAGCAGGCCTATAGCACCCTCCAGGACAGACAGTTTTTTCTTGGAGCGTCTAACAGAGGGTTAGGTAAAGGTAAAGGTTTCCCTTGCTCGAAAGCCAGTCGAATCCGACTCTAGGGATGCGGTGCTCATCTCCATTCCCAAACCGAAGAGCCAGCGCTGTCCAAAGACGTTTCCGTCGTCATGTGGCCGACATGACTAGATGCCGAGGCGCACGGAACGCTGTTACCTTTCCACTGAAGCGGTCCCTATTTATCTACTTGCAATTTCTTGCTTTCGAACTGCTAGGTTGGCAGGAGCTGGGGCCAGAGACGGGAGCTCACTCCGTCATGCGGCACGCGTCTCGAACTGCTGAACTACTGACCTTCCACAGCCTGCAGTTCAGCGTCTTAACCACTTGAGCCACCACAGAGTGTTAGGAACTGGTTAAAGATCTGTCAGTTAGAACGATTGGGGAGGAGAGTTGACGGTCCTTTCCCCATCGCAGTGGAGCCTCGTGGTTAGAGTGTTAGATTTGGACTGGGGAGACGGGGATCGAAATCTCTGCTCGGGCCGTGAACCTCACTGGGTGATCTTGGGCCGGTCATTGTCTCTCAGCCTAACCTTCCTTGAAGGGCTGTTTTCAGCGATATGAACCGGATAATTTTGTCCGAGTATGTTGCTTTGATCTCTTCAGAAGAAGAGTGGAAGGCAGATGTGAGGAAGGAAGGAACCATGTTCATCTGCAGCTTGGTCACTGTAGTCAAAAGAACATCAGAAGAGCCCTGCTGGATCAGACCAGTGGGCCATCTAGTCCCACATCCCATCTCAGACAGTGGCCCTGACTGTTCCCTGGAAGGCCAGATAATGAAACTGAAGCTCAAATACTTTGGCCACCCAATGAGAAGGGAGCACTCACTGGAGAAGACCCTGATGCTGGGAAAGACTGAAGGTCAAAGAAGACGGGGACGGCAAAGGATGAGATGGTTAGACAGTGTCATCGATGCAACGAACATAAAATTGAGCCAACTTCAGAGGACGGCGGAAGACAGGAGGGCCTGGCAGGAGCTGGTCCATGGGGTCGCGAAGAGTCGGACTCGACTGTGCGACTGAACAACAAAAAGCCGGTTCCTCTGGAAGTCTAACAGCAGGGCAGAGAGGCCGAGGCCTCCATAAGAACATCAGAAGAGCTCTGCTGGATCAGACCAGTGAGGGTCCATCTAGTCCAGCATCCTGTCTCACACAGGGGCCAGCCAGTTCCTCTGTAGGGCCATCAACAAGGCATAAGAGGTCGAGGCCTTCATAAAAATATCAGACGAGCTCTGCTGGATCAGCACTGTGGTCCATCTAGTCCAGCATCCCGTCTCACACAGTGGCCAACCAGTTCCTCTGGAAGGCCATCAACAGGCCGAGGCCTTCCTCTGATGTTGCGTCCTGGCTCTGGGATTCAGAGGATCAGTGCCTTTGAATGTGGAGGTTCCCCTCAGTCCCCATGGCTTAGTAGCCATCGATAAACCTATCTTCCACTAATCTATCTAATCCCCTTTTAAAGCTGTCTCTTCCTGTGGCCATCACTATCTCCTCTGGCAGCGGATTCCACCTTTTCACCACTCTGTGTATAGTAGTATTTCCTTTCGTCTGTTCTGAACCTACTGCCCATCAGCTTCATTGGAGGCCCTCAAGTTCTAGCATTTTGGAGGAGGGAGAAAAATTTCTCTTTGTCATCTCTCTCCACCCCATGCATAATTGTATAAACCTCATTCATGTCCCTCCATTCCCCCCCCCCCCCCCGTCATCTCTTTTCTAAACTGAAAAGTACCTTTCTCAGTACAGAGGCAGATTGGATCCCACTCGGAATGGTTTCCTGCCTTCTTGAGAGGGAAAAATGGGATCCCGCTCTTTCTTTCTGGTGCCCCCCCCCCCGGTGGAAGCTGGGCCACAAACATAAGAGAGATGAGCAGATTTTTGCCCATTGAAACGTTGCCTCCATTTAATTTGACCCGGAGGATTACATGGCAGCTACTCACTGCGGTGGCTCAAGTGGTTAAGACGCTGAACTGCAGGCTGTGGAAGGTCGGTAGTTCAGCAGTTCGAGACCCGAGTGTGCCGCATGACGGAGTGAGCTCCCGTCTCTAGTTCCAGCTCCTGCCAACCTAGCAGTTTGAAAGCAAGAAATTGCAAGTAGATAAATAGTGACCACTGCTGTGGGAAGGTAACAGCGTTCCGTGTGCCCTGGCCTCTAGTCATGCCGGCCACGTGACCACGGAAACGTCTTCGGACAGCGCTGGCTCTTCGGCTTGGAAACGGAGATGAGCACCGCAACCCTAGAGTCGGATTCGACTGGCTTTTGAGCAAGGGAACCTTTACCTTTACCTTTATTTACTTCTACAGTGAAAGAGCCAACAACTGAGGCATGTAGCCCTGACCCAGCTGTGACCCCTGCCTAAAATTGCCATCCTCCAGGCAGTGGTCCCTCTAAGCCAGGGGTGTTGAACTCATTTGCTATGAGGGCCGGATCTGACATGAATGAGAACTTGTTGGGCCCCTGGGCCACGTGTGTCATAAAATGTAATGCCAGGTAGCGGAGATATAATAATAATAATAATAACAACAACAACAACAACAATTATTATTATTATTATTCGACTTTTATCCCGCCCTTCCGCCGAAGCGGCTCAGGGCGGCTCACAGCATTAATAGAACCAACATAGATAAAACATCAGTCTATAAAACAACTTTACATAAATACAATAAATATAAGTAAAAGCGGCTATATATAAACTTTATAAAGGACACAAAAACCAACGATTTTTTTTTTAACTTAAAATAAAAACATTCTTAAAACATTAGCTCTGTAAGCTGCAAACCTACTTTTGATTTATTGACGTTCGCCACAGAAATCTCGTGCTCAGCGTTCTGAGTCTAGGACCCAGGCTAAAACTTGAAATGGCTGAGTGATTAAGAGAGTCTGGCGAAGCAAGCTATGATGCAGCAGCAGCAGCAGAACTGGAAGCAGGAGATGGCCAGTTTCACTGCGGGCCTGATGGTAGGGCTCCGGGGGCCTGATCCGGCCCCTGAGCTGCATGTTTAACAGCCCTGCTGTAGAGTCTTGTGAGCAAAAATTCTACTTTGTGAGCTACCGGCATTGAAGTTGTGAGCGAGCGATTTGGCTACTGCATAAATTAGTTTGCTCTGGAGCCGTCTTTCCCGAGCTAAGACAAAAATGTGTGAGCCGGAGGCTAAAAATCTGTGAGCCTAGCTCACACTAACTCAGCTCAGAGGGAACACTGCCTCCGGGTAGGGCCTAGAGATCTCCCGGAATTGCAGCTGATCCTCAGGTGACAGATATCAGTTCCTCTGGAGAAAATACATGCACTGGAAGGTGGGCTGTATGGCCAGGGGTCATTTCGTAGAAAAAGAGGTGCAGGAGCTCATTAGCATAACTCATTAGCATAACTCATTAGCATATGCCACACGCCCTGACATCACCGGAAGTGTGTCAGAAGGCAACACCCACCTCTCAGGCTCCACTGGACTGTTTTGGATTGCTAGCTATTGGGGGGGGGAACGTGCAGATCTGCCCTCACAGAGGAGGGAGAGCTTTTACCTGAATAAACCTTGGCCTTAAAGGTGCCACTGGACTATTTTGGATTGCTATCGGGGGGGGGGAGCTCTGCAACTTACCTGGCTGCTTCTTGCGGCCCGGGGCTGCTGGGAGCAGAGGGCGGGGCTTGTTGCATGTGCCCACCCCCTGGGCTCTTTACTGCCAGAGCTTTGCTCCTGTGCGCTCCTGCAGGAAATGACCCCTGTATGGCAATATACCCCACTGAGGTCCCTCCTCTCGCCAAACTCTGCTTTCTTCAGACTCCCCCACGCCAAATCTCCTGGAATTTCTCAGCTGGGAGCTGGCAACTCCACGCTAACCAGTGTTCCCTCTAAGCTGGGTTAGTGTGAGCTAGCTCACAGTTTTTTTAGCTTCCAGCTCACAGATTTTGGTCTTAGGAAGGAGGGCTCCAGAGCAAACTGATTTATGCAACAGCTAAATAGTTCGCTCACAACTTGAATGCCGGTAGCTCACAAAGTAGAATTTTTGCTCGCAAGAATCCACAGCTTAGAGGGAGCGTTGCTAACCACTAAACATTTGGCAGGGACTCTGTCTCTAGGTCCCCTTAGTTTTGGGAGCAAGTTTTCAAAGTTCCACAGAACTCATATTTAGGAAGAGATATGTTTTATAATTCTTTTTGGTATTTTGGGTGGGTGGGTGTAGGTGCTTGTCAGCCTGAAGGTCATGGTGACTTCTGGTGACCCTTAGTGGGGCTAGGATGTTTCAGGGAGGTGGCTTGATAGCCTGCCTCTGCGTCCCAGCCCTGGTATTCCTTGGAGGTCGCCCTTCCAAGTACTCGCCATGGTCGGCCCTGTTTATTTTATGAGATCTGACAAGATCGGGCCTGCCTGGGCTATCCAGGTCGGGTCTAGGAAGAGGTATTCAAAGCATAACGCCAAAAAGGAAAATAGAGAAAACTCTGTCCAATAAAGAGGGGGGGAAAACAAGGTTGCACTTACCTGTAGCCGTCGTTCATCGAGTGGTCTTCTGTGCAGGCACACATGGGAACTGCATATGTGGGACTGCACAGGAGCCACGACGATGAAAACAAGGTTGCACTTACCTGTAGCCGTTGTTCATCGAGTGGTCGCCTGTGCAGGCACACATGTGCAGTTCCCATGTGGGACTGCACAAAAGCCACGACGATGGATATCGGTTATTTGTGTGGCTTGCTGTTAAATTAATAGAACAGTACTTTTCAAAACCCGGGGAGCGCGGTTTTAAAAGCAGTATCGTCTTAATTTAATTGCCGGCCGGTTGCGGCTTATTGGGTAATGTGTGTTGCGTAACCTGATCTTTTCCACAAGGTCCCCTTGCTGTGATTGGATTAGTAAACCCTTCTCAAAAGCAGATTACGGGGAATCTAGCACTTTTCATTGCTGGAAGTGCTTGCTGTACATACCCTGGCCCACAAGAGATGCGTTGGGGATTTTGAAAGAGGGGGTTGTGGGCACTGCCACAAAATGGTCATCTTCCGTGGGTGGGAGGCAGGGTGGATCCAACAATCGCTGCCGTGGCCGTGTGGGAAGGGGACTTTGTCCCTTGCTTTGAGGGAGAGATGCTGTTTGGTGTCGTGGTTAAGTGCGCGGGCTCGAATCTGGGAGAACCGGGTTGGATTCCCCACTCCTCCACTTGCACCTGCTGGATGACCTTGGGCAAGCCATAGTTCTGTCAGAGCTGTTCTTGAAAAAGAGCAGTTTCTGTCAGAGCTCTCTCAGCCCCGCCTACCTCACAGGGTGTCTGTTGTGGGGAGGGGAAGGGAGAGGAGTTTGTAAGCCGTCTGAGACTCCAAGTGAAGGGTGGTGTATAAATCTTCTTCCGTTTGGTTTCCAGTAAGTAGCCGAATTAGTCTGTAGCAGCCAAATAAAGCAAGTGTCCCATGGCTTCGGCCTTTTGAATGTCTGTGCAGCTGGGTATCTGTGTTCTGACTCCTGAATGCATCTGCTGGAACGATTTCTTAAAAAAATTATTTCATTTTCTCAAAATAAAGAAGAAACATGAGATGATACAGTGTAATATAGTACAATAAACATAAGATGATACAGTATAATATAGTACAATAACAAAGATACATTGATACAGTGTAATATAGTACAATAACAAAGATACATCAGTCGTCTGTAGGTTATCCAGAGTATATAAATGCTAGTATAGAAATATACATTACGCAGTGAGCAAGTCACATTTGCCCTGTTTGGTGTAGTGGTTAAGTGCGCAGACTCTAATCTGGGAGATCCGGGTTTGATTCTCCACTCCTCCATTTGCAGGTGCTGGATGACCTTGGGCAAGCCATAGTTCTGTAAGAACTGTTCTCTCAAGAGCAGTCCTCGAAAGAGCTCTCTCAACCCCACCTGCCTCACAGGGTGTCTGTTGTGGGGAGGGGAAGGGAAAGGAGTTTGTAAGCCATTCTGAGACTCTGAGTGAAGGGCGGGGTATAAATACAATTCTCCTCCTCCTCCTCCTCCTCCTCTCCATTTTAATCCTTAAACACAAGGTTCATAAATGTCTAGATGATTATCTTTGTGCAATATCTTGAAAGCATTTGCCAGGTGAACGTCTTGGTAGTATTGGATTAAATCTGGGAAACCTAACCCACCTCTTTTAGGATTCCTTTGGACTGTGATGCTATTCATTCTGTATTTTTTATAGGAACGACTTTTGTTAGTCTCTGAACTTGTAGGGTTGCCAGGTCCCCACACACACACAGCCAGCAGGGGGCTTACCTTTCCTCTCTCCAGGCACTGTGCACCCCCCCCCCCCCATCCAATCCCCAGGCATTTTCCAACCCAGAGTTGGTGACCCTGGCTCGCCTGTTTAACCACAGAGTTTTGCCCGAGTGCCAGAGTGTCCCTGGTGTCCCCCAGCAATGCCCTGACGTGACTTCCCAGGTGCACGGGGAGTGACGTCAGCGTGACGGGGTGCCGTTGACATTCTTCCCATTTCCCACCATTTCCCCCCTCCAGAGAGCTCCGGGACTTCCGTTTGCTTTCGGTTTCCAAAGAGGGAGGGAGGGTTGCGTGGGCATAGAGAAGAGGCTGCCAAGCCCAGAGACGCCTGGGCCTACAGCCCGTGCAGGAGCTTAGAGCTAGGACACACCTGCGTGGGCGGAGCACAAAAGCTTTGCTAGTCAGCTAGCAGGCAGGAAGGAAACCGAAACCGGAACTCTCTCTCTCTGTTTGTTTGTTTGTTTGTTTTTCCTGTGCCCTCGGACACCCTTTGGATAGGATGTATTTGGATCGCACATTTTGTGGCAGTGTCCACAGTCCTCTCTTTTAAAAAACCCCGAAGCATCTCTCAGGGCCGGGATAAGTACAGCAAGGTCTTCCGGCAATGGAAAGGGTTAGATTCCCTGGGATCCAGGATCATTGGATCGGGCATATTGTGAGTCAGTGGTCCCTTTAAGACCAACAGAAGTTTATTCATGATATGAGCTTTTGTGTGCCCACACACTTACTCAGACTTATCTATGCACGGAAGCTCATACCTTGAAGGAGGAGGAAGAGACTGGATTTATGCCCCGCCCTTCACTCAGAGTCTCAGAGCGGCTTACCATCTCCTTTTCCTTTCCACTCCTCACAACAGACACCCCTGTGAGGAAGGTGGGGCCGAGAGAGCTCTTTCCAGGATTGCTCTTAAGAGAACAGCTCTGGCAGAACTTGTGACTGACCCAAGGTCACACCGGCAGCTGCATGTGGGGGATCACAGCTGGTCCTCCCAGATTAGAGTCCACACTCCTAACCGCTACAACAACCTGAATAAAAACTTTCGTTGGTCTTAAAGGTGCCTCCGGACTCAAAGTTTGTTCTTCTGCTTCAGACCGACACGGCCGCCCACCTGGATTGGGCACAGTTAGAGAAATGGTCTCAGAGAGGTGCTGTGTCGGTGTGCAGGAGGACAGCTGCATCTGAGTCCAGTCTCACCTTAGAGCAGGGGTCCCCAACGTGGTGCCCATGGGCACCACGGCATCCACCCAAACCTTTCCTGGCACCCACCAAGTGTTTTTAGGAAGTGGGCAGGACCCCGTGGGGTTTCTGCCCAGCAAGGCTTCTGAATGGCTGTCAGAGATTTGATTGGATGTGCAGATTTTTTTTAAATGTTGCTTTGGCAGCGGCTGCCACCACATCACGGGGATCTTCCCAACATGACTGAAGGCAAGCTGAGGCAGCCATTTCATGACTGGCTCCTCCTCCCCTGGCAGCCATTGTTGCAGCAGCCATTTTGTGGGTGTGCCCACTGCGCTGTGTCAGAATTCCAAAGGCGCCCGTAGGCTCAAACAGGACAGGGGCCCCCTGCCTTAGAGACCAACCAGATTTTGAGGTAGAAGAAGAAGAGAGAAGAGATTGGATTTATACCCTGCCCTTCACTCGGAGTCTCAGAGGGGCTTACAGACTCCTTTCCCTTCCCCTCCCCACAACAGACACCCTGTGAGGTGGGTGGGGCTGAGAGAACTCTGACACAAACTGCTCTTTTTCAAGGACAGCTGTGCCAGAGCTTGTGACTGACCCAAGGTCACATCAGCAGGTGCAAGTAGAGGAGTGGCGGGAATCAAACCCGGTTCTCCCAGATTAGAGTCCGCACACTTAACCACTACACCAAACTGGCTGTAGATAGGTTTCAAGATCCAGGGTAGGGGAGATTAATGTGGCATCTCCTAACCAATGCTCCCTCGAAGCTGTGGAGTCTTGTGAGCAAAAATTCTACTTTGCGAGTTTCTGGCATTAAAGTTGTCGGCGAACGATTTGGCAGCTGCATAAATTAGTTTGCTCTGGAGCCATCCTTCCTGAGCTGAGACGAAAATGTGTGAGCCCGAGGCCAAAAAACGGTGAGCTAGCTCACACTAACTAAGCTTAGAGGGAACACTGTTCCTGGTTTGGGTATTCTACATGTTATGTGGGGCATCATGAGACCTCATAGATCCCACCAAGTCCAGAACTAGTGATGGCCTCAAGCAGTAACACCTGCCCTGACCTGGGTAGCCCAGGCAAACCCAATGGCATCAGATCTCGGAAGCTAAGCAGGGTTGGCTCCGGCAAGTACTTGGATGGGAGACCTCCAAGGAATACCAGCAGTCGGGAGGTGGGGGCAGGCTTTTTTCAGCCACCTCTCTGAATATCCTTCAGGACCCCAGGAGGGGGCCAGTCACCAGAGGTCGCCATGACTTCCAGGTGCACACACAGTCAGTCGCCAGCAATGCTCCCTCTAAAGCTGTGTGGTCTTGTGAGCAAAAATTCTACTTTGTGAGCTACTGGCATTCAAGTTGCGAGAGAGCAATTTGGCTGCTGCATAAAATAGTTTGCTCTGGAGCCATCCTTCCTGACCGAGGACAAAAAATGTGTGAGCCGGAGGCTAAAACTCTGTGAGCTAGCTCACACGAACTCGGCTTAGAGGGAACAATGGTCACCAGAGGTCACCATGACTTCTAGGTGCGCACGCACGCACGCACATATGAAAAATACAAAAAGAAAAAGAAAAGGAATTCAAGGAATAACAGCTGAAGAGCCCCTTGGTTTTAAAGGACCAGCGAAGCTGAGTTACAGACTCGATACCAGCCGCAGTAAAGAGCCACACATTCCTGGCAAAGAGGGTTGTGTAACTCTGAAACTTGCTTCCAGCATCCAGTTAATTGGTCTTGCCTCTGCTTGCTCAATAGCATTCTAATGGTAGTCATTCCAGGAAGGTCACCGTGTTCGTCTGTTGTGGCGAAATGAAACAGCCGGCCAGTGGCCCTAAAATTTAATCCCCACATAAACCTTTGTGAGTCACAGCTCGCTTTATCCGGTGTATCGGAGCGATGCTCATAACTCTGAAGTAGAAGAGAAGAAGAAGACGAGATTAGATTTATACCCCGCCCTTCACTGCCCAAAGGAGTCTCAGAGCGGCTTGCAACCTCCTTTCCCTCCCCCTCGCCACCACAGACACCCTGGGAGGTAGGTGGGGCTGAGAGAGCTCTCTCGAGAACTGCCCTTGAGAGAACAGCTCTGAAAGAACTTATGACTTACCTAAGGTCACACCAGTGGCTGTTTGTGGAGGTGTGGGGAATCAAACTCGATTCTCCCAGATTAGAGGCCGCGCTCCGAACCTCTACACCAAACTGGTACCAATAACAGCTTTGGATATACACTCCACATACCTGATGCAATGAACTCTGACCCGGGAAAGCCTGTGCTGTATTTGTCTTTTAAGGTGCCGCTGGAGGCCTGTAGTGTTTTTATGTCACCTGGGACTCTGCAAAACTTGCGTGAAAGAGGGCTGGAAGTTGAAGAGCCAGCACTGTGCAAGGGCCCAAGGCCTGGATCCAAGCTAGGAAAGTCACTGGGTTACTCTCTGTCTACCTAACCTATTTCACAGGGTTGCTCCGAGAAGACAATGTACAAAGGGAACCGAGTCTGACACCCTAAACCCCTTGAAGGATGGCCAGAACAACATTATTATTTTTAAAAGTTCACTTCATTTGTAGTCCGCCTTTCTCCCCAAGGCAGCTTATGTCGTTATCCTCTCCTCGGTTTTATTCTTACAATGACCCTGTGAGGTAGGTTAGGCTGAGAGGCTGTGACTGGCCCAAGGTCACCCAGCGAGCTTCCATGGTGGAGTGGGGATTCGAACCCAGGTCTCTCAGACCCTAGTGTGACTCTCTTAACCGCTACAATACACCGTCTCTCACTGGGGTTTTTCCCAAAACAATTTTTGTTGTTCGCTATAAACAGGTAATATAACTTGTAAGTTAACAAGGCATTACATTGAAATGAGAAGTATTGTTATAAAAACAATTTTGTGAGAGGAAAAGATGAGAATTACAAATTGGTCGTTGCTGGTGAAGACTATCTTTCAATGAAATGCGACAGCAAAAGCGTAGTCGTCTTTCAGTATAGTATGTAAATAGTTCTGACCTTGATTTATTTATTTTTAATAAAGGAAGCCATTTTTCTAATAGATCAAAATGTTGGGTTTGAGGGTCTGATCTTTGGGTATGAAACATGAAAGACAGTGTGTCACAGCCTGGGGAACTCATACATGATAATGACCCCACCTTCCTGAGTAGATATAAATTACCTGCCTACCATTTTTCTTCTCACCTTGACACAGAGAGTACTCCATCTTTCTGTGTTATACCTCTGAGGATGCCAGTCACAGCTACTGGCGAAACGTCAGGTCCTACAATGCAAAGACCATGGCCATACAACCCGGAAAATCTACAGCAGCTTTGGGTAGATTATCTGTTATATTTTGTCTAAAATAAAATAGTCCCATAATTTAAGATACCACAGATGCCCTGAAGGGGGTTCTCTTTCCTTCCATTTTGTGGCTATTACGTTTTGGGGGGGTTTTGCTGCGGTGATCATGATGATGATTAACTCTTATCTAATTTCCGGCCTTTTTAAAATTTCCCCGTAGATTTAAAAGAATAAACTCTGGAGTTGCTGGGATTATGAAATTAGTTATTTGGACTATTTCCATGGTGATCTGTGGTCTCTCACTGGTTTAAAAACAAGAAGCATCTTTCTGGCCTTCAGACCCCAGCCGCTGTAAAGCACCCTGTTGACCCGTTCGTTTCTCCCTCCCCCCGCAGGTGTATCAGTTCTTCAGCTGCCTCCCGGAAGACAAGGTCCCCTACGTCAACAGCCCCGGAGAACGATACCGCATCCGCCAGCTGCTGCACCAGCTCCCCCCGCACGACAGCGAGGTGAGGGGGGGCGTGTCACTCTCGGGCATAAGGCAGAGAATCCTTTCCCACCATCTCACGCAAGGTTTGACGCTCGAAAGGCAGCATGGTGTCGTGGCAGACTCTAACCTGGAGACCTGGGTTTGGTTCCCCACTGCTCCACCACATGAAGCCTGCTGGGCGGCCTTGGACCACTCACCGTTCTCTCAGAATGGTATTTCTTCACCCAAAGAGTAATTAACATGTGGAAGTCACTGCCTTAGGAAGGGGTGGTGGCTAGGAGCATAGACTGCTTCAAGAGGGGATTGGATAGACAGATGGAGCAGAGGTCCATCAGTGGCTCTTAGCCACAAGGTATAGATGGAACACTCTGTCTGGGGCAAGTGATGCTCTGTAGTCTTGGTGCTGGGGGGGGGGGAGCAACAGTGGATGGGCTTCTAGCATCCTGGCCATAGTGCTGGGCTTCCTGAGGGCACCTGGTATTTTTGGCCACTGTGCGACAGAGTGTTGGACTGGATGGGCCCTTGGCTTGGTTCTTATGTCTGGGGCAGTGATGCCCTGTCTTTTTGGTGTTTGGGGGGCAACAGTGCGAGGGCTTCTGGAGTTCTGGCCCCACTGGTGGACCTCCTGATGGCCCCTGGGTTTTGGCCACTGTGTGACACAGAGTGTTGGACTGGATGGGCCACTGGCCTGATCCAACATGGCTTCTCTTATGCTCTTGGATTCATCTGTTCTCTCCTTGTGACCTGCGGTTTCCCCAACTTCAGAAGAAGAAGAAGAAGAAGAAGAAGAAGAGATTGGATTTACATCCCGCCCTTCACTACCCAAAGGAGTCTCAGAGCGGCTTACTCCTTTCCCTTTCCCTCCCCACAACAGACACCCTGTGAGGTAGGTGGGGCTGAGAGACAGAAACTGCTATTTTTTTCAAGAACAGCTCTTATCAGAACTATGGCTTGCCCAAGGTCATCCAGCCATGTGCAAGTGCCGTGGTCTAGCCAGGAAATGATCCTCTGTTTTGACGGGACTAGTCTGTGTGGATCCTCCCTCCCTCTCAATATGAACTCTAGAATTCTGTGAGGCCCAGAGAGGTAGGGGGGGGAAACACAGGCCAAGCCTTTAGTAAAAGTTGGAAACTGCCACTGGGGCCCTGGTTCTCTCTGGAAGCATTGAAACTGGCGTACTTTAAACCGGCCTGCTTTAAATTGGAATTTAGACCCTGAAAACCAGTTCTGTATCAGACTAGGAGCATCTTTGTGGGCCACGCTGGGATTGTGTCTCCTTGGAGAGCCAGTTTGGTGCAGTGGTTATGTGCGCGGACTCTAATCTGGGAGAACGGGGTTTGATTCCGCACTCCTCCACTCGCACCTGGCTGGATGACCTTGGGCAAGCCATAGTTCTGATAAGAGCTGTTTTTGAAAAAAAGAGCCGTTTCTGTCAGAGCTCTCTCAGCCCCGCCCACCTCACAGGGTGTCTGTTGTGGGGAGGGGGTTTGTAAGCCGCTTTGAGACTCCCTTGGGTAGTGAAGGGCAGGGTATAAATCCAATCTCCTCCTCCTCCTCCTCCTCCAACTCCTCTGCTGCTGCTGCTTCTTCTTCTTCTTCTTCTTCTTCTTCTTCTTCTCCTCCTCTAAGCTGCGTTAGTGTGAGCTG
>NW_015174330.1:145828-159544 GCF_001447785.1 Gekko japonicus | reverse complement strand
AAGGTCATCTAGCAGGTGCAAGTGGAGGAGTGGGGAATCAAACCCGGTTCTCCCAGATTAGAGTCTGCACACTTAACCACTACACCAAACTGGCTCCGTCCCGTGGTCTAGCCAGGAAATGATCCTCCGTTTTGACGGGACTAGTCTGTGTGGATCCTCCCTCCCTCTCAATATGAACTCTAGAATTCTGTGAGGCCCATAGAGGTAGGGGAAAAAACACAGGCCAAGCCTTTAGTAAAAGCTGAAAGCTGCCACTGGGGCCCTGGTTCTCTCTGGAGGCATTGAAACTGGCATACTTTAAACCGGCCTGCTTTAAATTGGAATTTAGACCCTGAAAACCAGTTCTGTATCAGACTAGGAGCATCTTTGTGGGCCACGCTGGGATTGTGTCTCCTTGGAGAGCCAGTTTGGTGCAGTGGTTATGTGCGCGGACTCTAATCTGGGAGAACGGGGTTTGATTCCGCACTCCTCCACTCGCACCTGGCTGGATGACCTTGGGCAAGCCATAGTTCTGATAAGAGCTGTTTTTGAAAAAAAGAGCCGTTTCTGTCAGAGCTCTCTCAGCCCCGCCCACCTCACAGGGTGTCTGTTGTGGGGAGGGGGTTTGTAAGCCGCTTTGAGACTCCCTTGGGTAGTGAAGGGCAGGGTATAAATCCAATCTCCTCCTCCTCCTCCTCCTCCAACTCCTCTGCTGCTGCTGCTTCTTCTTCTTCTTCTTCTTCTTCTTCTTCTTCTCCTCCTCCTCACGGGGTGTCTGTGGTGGGGAGGGGAAGGGAAAGGAGTTTGTCAGCCGCTCTGAGACACCTTTGGGTAGTGAAGGGTGGGGTATAAATCCAATCTCCTCCTCTTCTTCTTCTACCTCACAGGGTGTCTGTTGTGGGGAGGGGGAAGGGAAAGGAGTTTGTAAGCTGCTCTGAGACTCTGAGTGAAGGGTGGGGTATAAACCCAACCTCCTCCTCTTCTTCTTCAACCTGGAGGGCAGGCCTCCTATGTAGTGTTGCCAACTCCCAGGGGAGGCCTGGAGTTCTCCTGGAATGACAAATGATCTCCAGACCGTAGAGATCAGTTCCCCCTGGAGAAAATTGGCTGCTTTGGAGGGTGGAATCTGTGCCATTGCACTTAGCTGAAGAAGAAGAAGAAGAAAAAGAGATTGGATTTACACCCGGCCATTCACTTGGAGTCTCAGGGCGGCTTACAAACTCCTTTCCCTTCCCCTCCCCACAACAGACACCCTGTGAGGTAGGTGGGCCTGAGAGAGCTCTGACAGAAACTGCTTTTCAAGAACAGCTGTGCCAGGACTATGGCTTGCCCAAGGTCATCCAGCAGATGCAAGTGGAGGAGTGGGGAATCAAACCTGGTTCTCCCAGATTAGAGTCCGCGCACTTAACCACTACACCAAACCACTACTACTACACCAAACCACTACACCAAACTGGAGGAGATGGGATTTATACCCCGCCTTTCACTCAGAGTCTCAGAGCTCCTTTCCCTTCCCCTCCCCACAACAGACACCCTGTGAGGTCGGTGGGGCTGAGAGAGCTCTGACAGAAACTGCTCTTTTTCATCCCTCCTGCAAGATTTAAAGGGCCCTTCAGCTGATTGACAGGGGGCACGTGGCCCGTCAATCAGCTGGAGGGCCCTTTAAATCAGGGGTGTCAAACCTGCGGCCCAGGGGCCGGATCAGGCCCCCGGAGGGCTTCTATTAGGCCTGCAGTGGAGCTGGCCATCTCCTGCTTCTTCTTCCAGTTCTGCTGCTGCTGTATCATCATAGGTTTGCAGCTTACAGATGCACACCTGAACAGCAGACTCAAGATTGCAGCAGCACAGGCATTTTGATTCAGTCATTCAGAGCAAGAGGTATCAGTTCTCAGACAATGTCAAATAAACGAAATATTGCAAGAGTGCTAATGTTTTACGCATGTTTTTATTTTAAGTAAACCCCCCCCCCCTTTGTGTCTGTGTCCTTTATACAGTTTATATCTCCGCTACCCGGCATTACATTTTATGACACACATGGCCCAGGGGCCCAACAAGGTCTCGTTTATGTCAGATCCGGCCCTCATAACAAATGAGTTTGACACCCCTGCTTTAAATTTTGCAGGAGGGGAGGGAGAGGGGTGCACGCCACCCCCCTCATTATGACAAATAATGCCAGCCCCACCAGAAAAAATCTTGTCCCACAAGCCACAAAATCCTAGCCACGGGCCTGCCTGTGAAGGGCTCCAGAATACTTCTGCCTTACTTTTGGGCTCCGTTCCAGAAACAAATATAAGAAAAGCTAGAAAATGTCTGGAAAGAGCTTCTGGGTAAGGAGGGGATTGGAAGAGATTAGGCTCTTGAGCTCGGTAAGAAAAGGGAGGATAGAGATCTATGCCGGGATCCCGATTAGTACGGAGAAACCAGCCGCGGGGCTGTCATTTATCCTTCCTTATAATAAGAGGACTAGGAAGAGGCGCCGGATGAGACGAGTAGGCGGTGAGTCTGCCAGGAGCCTTTCCTTGGGCTGAGACCCATACGGAAGGCGGTGCCAGGGGGACGGGTGCTGAGAACACCAGGCTCCCTGCTCCGGGAGAGCCAGGGTCCCGATCCTGATGGGCCACCTGCAGCGTAAATAAAGCCAGGCAGCCTGTCCCAGGGGATCGCCTGGGAGGTGAGGGTGGAGGACAGAGGTCAGGTGAGGTTGCGAGGCAGGAATGTGGAGTGAGCCGCAGAGAGCGGGAGGAGCTCTCCGCCGGAAGCACCTGCAACTCGGGGAGCTTTCCCGGAGCCAGGTAACTGTCACATGCCCAACTTCCAGCCAATCGGGAACGGTGGAAGAAAGCCCCCAGGGGCCTTGTCATTTTTTTCTCCTGCACCCCGTCTGAGGACTCCAAATCACACATCCCAGGTCCATTTCTCGTAGGGATGCCAGGTTCCAGCTGGGATCCGGAGATGCCCTGGAATTACAGCTCATCTCCAGACTGCAGAGATCAGTTCCCATGCAGAAGAGGGATGCTTTGGAGGGTGGCCTTTATTGGCTCCGTACCCCACCGAGGTCCCTGTCCTCCCCAGGTTCCATCCCCAAATCTCCAGGAGTTTCCCAACCTGGATCTGGCAACCCGAACTGCTGGTGGAGCTTGGTTTCCAATGTTGGACTAGTCAGACTCAATTGGTCGCCGTCAGAAGCCCGAACGCAAAGTCCGTAAAACGCCCTCACCGAAATCTTGGAGCGAACCCCATAACGGGTGTATTCCCCACTTTCTCCTATTTTTTGCTTCATTTATTCGGGCTTTGTTAGCTGTGCAAAGGAGCAAGGAGCTATAATGGTGCCAGTTTGGTGTAGTGGTTAAGTGCGTGGACTCTAATCTGGGAGAACCGGGTTTGATTCCCCACTCCTCCACTTGCACCTGCTGATGTGACCTTGGGTCAGTCCCAAGCTCTGGCACAGCTGTCCTTGAAAAAGAGCAGTTTGTGTCAGAGCTCTCTCAGCCCCACCCACCTCACAGGGCGTCTGTTGTGGGGAGGGGAAGGGAGAGGAGTTTGTAAGCTGCTCTGAGACTCCGAGTGAAGGGCGGGGTATAAATCCAATCTCTTCTTCTCTTCTTCTTCTTCTTCTTCTAACCCTGAAATACTAGGAATCTTATTCAAAGCACAAAAGTCTGAGGTTTCAGAAAGTATGGCCCAAAAGTCCTCGAGCAAATCTTGGCATTCATGAGGCCTAGCAACTTGGTGGAGCTTTGTTGCGTAAGAACGAAAGCCAGGCCTCTTGGGAAGCAGAATTCTTGTCTTTTCTTTTGGTATTTTTGCATTCTGTGTGCGTGTGTGCGTGCGCATGTCATGGCGACCTCTGGTGACTCCTACTGGGGAATGTTCAGAGAAGCGGCTTGATATAGCCTGCCTCTGGCCTCCTGGCCCTGGTATTCTCTGGAGGTCTCCCATCTAAATACTTGCCCGGGTCGGCCCCGCTTAGCATCCGAGATCTGACGAGATCGGGCTTGCCTGGGCTATCCAGGTCAGGTTGGGAAGCAGAATCCTTCATCCAGGACGCTCTCTGGCTTTCCTGCGTTCCTGTGGAATCACAGTGTACTGCAAGCCCATGATACTCTGCTAGACGTTTCTGTTCTATGGCATTTCAAGGCTGCACATTTTGTTCCCCCTTCCCTCATTTCCGTCATCACCTTATGAGGTCGGCTAGGTTGAAGGAGTCTGACGATGGGGCCAAAGAGACCCCGTGAGCCTCGATGGGCCGAATAGGGTTTTGGACATTTTTCACATTTATTTAGTTATATATTTTTCTCTTTGGCTGTTTCATAGGGGACCTGTGTTGGTCTATAGTAGAACAGATAAGATAACACCTTAGAGACCAATAAGATTTATAGGGTATAAGTCCTGGTTTTAGTCCTTGGATGGGAGACCGCCAAGGAAGTCCAGGGTCAGTGTGCAGAGGCAGGCAACTGGTCAGCAATGCTCCCTCTAAGCCAGGGGATCGAGGGTGAGAGGTCAGAGGTCAGAGTGGTCTTTGCAGAGACATGGCTCGGGGAGGGGCCGTGGCTCAATGGTATAGCCTCTGAGGTTCCAGGTTCAGTCCCCGGCATCTCCAGTTAAAAGGGTCAGGTAGGAGGTGATGTGGAAGGGGTCTGGAGACCAAGTCCTGTGAGGAAAGGCTGAAGGAGCTGGGTATGTTTAGCCCGGAGAGGAGACGACGGAGAGGTGATACTTCACACACACACACACAAAGGCTTTTGAGAGTCAAAGTGCTCTTCGTCGGGAACGTTCGTGCGCGGAATCATATACCTCAAAAATCTGGTCGGCAATGCTCCCTCTAAGCTGTAGAGTCTTGTGAGCAAAAATTCTACTTTGTGAGCTACTGGCATTAAAGCTGTGAGCAACTGATCTGGCTGCTGCATAAATTAGTTTGCTCTGGAGCCCTCCTTCCTGAGCTAAGACAAAAGTGTGTGAGCCGGAGGCTAAGAAACTGTGAGCTAGCTCACACTAACTCAGCTTAGAGGGAACAGTGCTGGTCGGTTTCAAAAATATAGCTCTTCTCTTCCAGAACTGCCCTGACCTGGATGGCCCAGGCTGGCCTGATCTCATCAGATCTCGGAAGCTAAGCAGGGTCGGCCCCGGTTAGCATTTGGGTGGGAGACCGCCACCAAGGAAGTCCAGGGTCGCTATGCAGAGGCAGGCAAGGGCACAAGCCACCTCTGGACATCTCTGGGCCATCCAGGTCGAGGCAAATCTCGTCAGAGCTCAGAAGCTAAGCAGGGTCGGCCCTGGCAAGTCTGTGGTTGGGGGACCCACCACCAAGGAAGCCCAGGGTTGCTCTGCAGAGGCAGGCATGGGCAAACCACCTCTGTTCATCGCAGCTTTCAAGAGTCAAAGTGCTCTTCGTCGGGAGCTTCGACTCTCGGAAACCTTGTTGGTCTCTAAGGCGCCACTGACTGTGACTACAGGCTGGGAAACGTTCAAGGGACAGCTCGAAATGGTGGCGATGCAGCTCGCTAGTTGCCAGGATCTCCCAGCCTCCGTTAGATACCGCGCCGTAGATTGTAAACTCCATGGGGCAGGGGGCAGGTTCCGCGTTGGTCTGTCTAGTGCCATGTTAACAGCGATGGCGCAAAGAAGACTTGATCTCCCAGCAATGGTCGCGCTAGAGGGAGCGATATTGGGACGCCACACAGCGTGGGTACCAGCTGTGCATTCCCTCGGTTCCTAATTGCACGGTCTCTCTGTCCCTCCCCTTCAAGATGCTCTTTTGTTCTTCCCTAGCTGTGGTGGCTCAAGTGGTTAAGATGCTGAACTGCAGGCTGTGGAAGGTCAGTAGTTCAGCAGTTCGAGACCCGGGTGCCGCATGATGGAGTGAGCTCCCGTCTCTAGTTCCAGCTCCTGCCAACCTAGCAGTTCGAAAGCAAGAAATTGCAAGTAGATAAATAGGTACCACTTCGGTGGGAAGGTAACAGTGTTCCGTGCGCCTTGGTGTTTAGTCATGCCGGCCATGTGACCACGGAAACGTCTTCGGACAGTGCTGGCTCTTCGGCTTTGAAACGGAGATGAGCACCGCAACCGTAGAGTCGGATCCGACTGGCTTTCGAGCAAGGGAACCTTTACCTTTACCTAGCAAGGAACCACATTTTAAGGAACATTTCAGTTTTCCTGGGGTGACTGTCGGGCACCTTAAAGACCATCGCATAGATATGCGGCTCCACTCCATTAACTCTCCTTTGATCTGTCAGCTTGGGGGCTGCGATCAGGTGAAGAGTGAACCCGGCTGAATCTTCTGTTAATTACACTGGAGGAGGGTTGAGCCATTGTTTGGAAGGGGCCTTGGATACACATTGCAATACAGGAACAGTGAGGCTGCCCCAGAGGCACTGAGAACAGGCAGTCCGGATGGCCTGCCGTGGGGCTCTCGCGAGTGACTCTTTTCTCTCTCCCCAGGCTCAGTACTGCAGCTCGCTAGAGGAGGAGGAGACGAAGGAGCTGAAGTTGTTCTCCCAGCAACGAAAGCGCGAGAACCTTGGCCGCGGGACGGTCCGGCTCTTCCCTGTCACCATCACTGGAGCCATTTGTGAGCAGGTACCGGGCTTCGTTCTCTCTCGCGGTGCCCCGAAACAGGTTGAGAAGAGCGGAGTTTGCCGTACTTGGGGAGCAAAACGATGAGCGAGGTGGCCTCACTAGATGTTCAGCAAAGCCCTTGATCTGGGCACTTGGCTCACTTAGAATCATAGAATCATAGAGTTGGAAGGGGCCGTACAGGCCATCTAGTCCAACCCCCTGCTCAATGCAGGATCAGCCTAGAGCATCCCTGACAAGGATTTGTCCAGCCGCTGCTGAAAGACGGCCAGTGAGGGGGAGCTCATCACCTCCCTAGGCAGCTGATTCCACTGTTGCACAACTCTTAATGTGAAAACATTTTTCCTAATATCCAGTTTGGCCAGAGATCCTGGAGGTTGTGGTCATCTTCTGGGCGTGGAACAGGGGCCACTGGGGATGTGTGGGGGGAGGTATTTGTGAATTTCCAGCATTGTGCAGGGGGTTCGACTAGATGACCTTGGAGGTACCTTCCAACTCTATAATTCTAAGTTTATTGAAATGAGCAGGATTTACTTCTGAGCAAATCCATTTACAACTGTCATGGCTCAGGTGGGGTGTCACCTGACGCTGCCACCACTCTGGATTTAGGTTCCCTTGAGAAGGCCCAGAGCACCCACCCAAGACCTCTAGACCTCCCTTTTGGCCGAATAACAGGCGTGAGGACTTGGAAGGGGCCGTACAGGCCATCTAGTCCAACCCCCTGCTCAATGCAGGATCAGCCTAGAGCATCCCTGACAAGTGTTTGTCCAGCCGCTGCTGAAAGGCGGCCAGTGAGGGGGAGCTCACCACCTCCCTAGGCAGCGGATTCAACTGTTGATCAACTCTTAATGTGAAATTTTTTTTCCTAATATCCAGTTTGGCCAGGGATCCTGGAGGTTTTGGTCGTCTTCTGGGCATGGAACAGGAGTCACTGGGGTGGGGGGTGGGGGGAGGTATTAGTGAATTTCCTGCATTGTGCAGGGGGTTGGACTAGATGACCCTGGAGGTCCCTTCCAACTCTATGATTCTAAGCTTATTGAAACGAGCAGGATTTACTTTTGAGCAAATCCATTTACAACTAAGATCCCAGGTGAGTAAGAAAGAACGGTCAGCGACCTGTGTTGGTGTGCACACCTTGAGAGCTAAGTTTGGGGTGACTCCAAACACCTGAGAAGGAGTACCTGATCTCCCGAGTTTCTCTGGGCTTGCTTAACTCGAGTGGGGAGCCTGAAGTTCTTTGCAGCGGCTGTTGAATCACAAGCTGTAATCTGTTGGCGAGGACTAGGCATTCCAGGGTGATTCCAGGACACTCCCTCGCTTGCTATCTCGGGTCATTCTCAGGTCATTGTCTGCTGGGAAGGAGCTCCGTTCTCCACCCACATCTATTCGTCGTCGGAGGTGCTTCTGAGGCTTTCTCCACGCAAGCTCCTGTGAAGAAGCTGCGCTCGTGGAGAACCTTCCCAACAACTGTAGTCGCTTCCCATTCGGACAGCCACCGCAGTCACCTATAGACAGTTCCGTCTCCACATTTACACTTTGACCCCATGGTCTACAACAGTGGAGATTCTTCTTCTTCTTGACCCCCTAGAAGGAAATCGCCTGAATACATTAATTGTGAATACAATGATTGTGAGCAGGGGTCATTTCGTAGAAAAAGAGGTGCAGGAGCTCATTAGCATAACTCATTAGCACAACTTATTTGCATGTGCCACACCCCCTGACATCACCGGGAGTGTGTCAGAAGGCAACACCCACCGCTCAGGTTCCACTGGACTGTTTTGAATTGCTAGCTATTGGGGGGGGGGAATATGCAGATCTGCCCCCACAGAGGAGGGAGAGCTTGTACCTGAAGGCGGGCCGGGGGTGGGTGGGCTCTGCAACTTACCTGGCTGCTTCTTGCTTGTTGTGGCGCGACTGAGGGCTGCTGGGAGCAGGGGGTGGGGCTTGTTGCATGTGCCCGCCCCCTGGGCTCCTTACTGCCGGAGCTCCGCTCCTGTGCGCTCCTGCAGGGAATGACCCCTAATTGTGAGTAAACAGACTTTAGTTTCGCCCGCTTTGTTTCCATTGGCTCTCTGCCAGGTTTCCTTCCAGGTCAGTCTAAACAATGGCACACAAGGTAAACAGATTAACCCTATAATGACTGAATTTTAGACCTTGCGACACACATATTTCCAACAGACAGTTTCTTATTTTGGGGCTGCATGGCTGGCTGCTGAACTTCCCTCTAGCAGCCCCCTGGCTTTCCCCTTAGACCTGGTGCAGCCAAGAGGAAATTGCATTGGTATCCTCGTCTCTTTCTGTTTTTTACCGTTGGGTGCTGCTCAGAGGGTGGACTAGTGGGCTGGTGGCAGCGTGGAGAGGGTGGGATGGGGGGCGGGCGCAGTGGCTGTTAGAACCACTAGCTGCTGCAGTAATGCTGGAGGCTTCTGTATGGGCCAGGGGCTTATGCTTTATCTCTGGATATGAGAGAGGTGAATCAAGAGACAGCTGTGGGCTCTGTCTTGACCTGCGCATGTCACGGACAGAGACTCATCAGAACAGGGTTCCCCAACATGGGGTCTCTCCCAGCTACGCCAGGCTCCAGTCTGCGCTTTCCGCGGATCGCGCCCCCATCCCCAGCACTGTACAATCCTAATCAAGGCCGCACCAACCAACGGGGGGCGGGGTGGGGGGAGGTATTCAGAGTTCGGACGATTGTGAAAAACCAGACCTGACGAAGATCTGGATCTTCTAGTCGGGTCTGAGCTGCCAGGGCAGGTTATGATAGAGCAACAGTGACACCTAGAGCCCAGGCGTGGTATGCCATCCTCTCTTTTGGTTTCTATTTAATTGCCTTTCCAGATAATTAGGGACTGGGGTTGGGTAGACTACCCTTCTGTTATTTATAACTATCTATTTAAAATGGGTCAATTGCCTTTTACCCTGACCCGGATGGCCCAGGCGAGTCCAATCTCGTCAGATCTCAGAAGCGAAGCAGGGTCGGCCCTGGCTAGTCTTTGGATGGGAGACCTCCAAGGAAGCCCAGGGTTGCTGTGCAGAGGCAGGCAACGGCAAAACCACCGCTGTTCACCTGTTGCCTCCAAAACCACATGGTCCCGGGATTACCATGTGTTACTTGTGGCTTGGCCACACTGTCTTTCCGGTATTACCAACCTGTTTCATGTTGTCCTGACCTGGATAGCCCAGCCTAACTCAATCTCGTCAGGTCTGGGAAGCTAAGCAGGTCGGCCCGGGTTAGTACTTGGATGGGAGGTCACCAAGGCAGCCAATGTGCGGTCGCCACGAGTCGGCTGTGCCTTGACGGCAAAATTCTTATTTAAGTGCCTTTTCCTGGGGTGTAGAGCCAGTTTGGTGTAGTGGTTAAGTGCGCGGACTCTAATCTGGGAGAACCGGGTTTGATTCCCCACGCCTCCACTTGCACCTGGCTGGATGACCTTGGGCAAGCCATAACTCTGGCACAGCTGTTCTTGAAAAAGAGCAGTTTCTGTCAGAGCTCTGTCAGCCCCACCTACCTCACAGGGTGTCTGTTGTGGGGAGGGGAAGGGAAAGGAGTTTGTAAGCCGCTCTACTTTGGGTAGTGAAGGGTGGGGTATAAATCCAGTCTCTTCTTCTTTTACCTCACAGGGTGTCTGTGGTGGGGGAGGGGAAGGGAAAGGAGTTTGTAGGCCGCTCTGAGACTCCTTTGGGTAGTGAACGGCGAGGTATAAATCCAATCTCCTCTTCTTTTAACTCACAGGGTGTCTGTTGTGGGGAGGGGAAGGGGAAGGAGTTTGTGAGCCGCTCTGAGACACCTTTGGGTAGTGAAGGGCGGGGTATAAATCCAATCTCCTCTACTTCTTCTTCTTCTTTTCAGTGAAAAATACTTAAATAGCCAGTTAAGCAGTATTTTCCGAAAGGTGGGGGGAGGTCAGTAATAATATGGTCACCCACAGGACTCATAAAATGACGAGAAAAACCGAGCCATTCTTATATTAACTGCCTAAATCTTAGTTAAGCAGATGGGAGAGATTCAGCTCCTTTTTAACGCACGAATCACTCAGGGACTCAGATCTTTAAAGCTCCTACCAGCTAATGTAAAGGAAATGTAAGTAAAATTGAACCTTTTAACGCTTGAGAGCCAATAAAACTGATTCTAAACAAGTGAACAGTGTGTGTGTTAAATGCTTAACAGTCTCTGCTTCCAGCTCCATAGCTGCCAGAGACTGTATGGTAAAAAGGAGAGCTGATTGACTAACCTTCTCTCAGAAAAGCCTCTGCAAGAAATTGCATGTGTATCTTTGCCAGCTCTGCCTGCCTGCTAGCAAGTTGCATGAAGAGTGAGTCTAAAAGAATTCCCCTGCCGATCCTCTTAAAGCCAGCTTAGCAATGCAAATGACTTGAGACACCTCGCCTTTGTTTTCCTCTACCTCTTGCATGCTCCTTAGCAATAAACCCAGTGTTCCCAGCAAGGCTTCTGAGCTCTTCCAAGCAAAGCTACCATCCACTGCAAGAGCACCCCCTCCCTGCTTTCAGCTCTAGTTGCATGCATGCCTGCTAAGTTTCTTCAAACACCACAGATCAGAATTTAGTTCCTGCTTTTTCTGACTGCTTAGTACACTGAAAGCAAGTTCTCAACGGTGGAAAAGGGACTGCATGCTGCAAAGGTTCCACAGCTAAATGGGACTCTAAGCATCAGTTTTTTCCCAAAGAGAAATCTCAGTTAGCACTAGGCATTAAGAAGCAAGCATTTCAGACAAGTCAGTGAATGAGCACAGCAGAGACATCTAGTGGCAGAGTTTGGAATTGCTAGGAGATCAATTTTGGTGCTAAATCTATACTGGAGCATTGAACTGTAGCTTGCAAAGAGGAGTTATGGAAGACACGGCAGAGACCACTGAAAGTGCAGTTGCAGAAGTTGTAGAAAGCACTGCACAACCTGATATGGACACAACTTCAAATCCTGAGCGGATGGCAACTGGAGCAATCAGCAAAGCATCTGCTTCCACCACAGCAATCAGATCAGAGGATGAGTTCACATACATGTCACATGGCCGGGTTCAGGTTCTAACCCCTGCAATGCATGACCATTTGAATGAAGAGAAAGAAAAATTGTACAGAGAGGCAGAGGGCGCCTGGAGAAAGGTGGAAGAGAGCCTGGACACACACACCAGCATAACCAATTTGGAGGATATGCACCATACACAGGAGCACATTTGGCTGCTGCATAAGTTAGTTTGCTCTAGAGCCATCCTTCCTGAGCTAAGACAAAAAATGTGTGAGCTGGAGGCCAAAAACCTGTGAGCTAGCTCACACTCACTCAGCTTAGAGGGAACACTGCTGACCACCTCTGGATGTTTCTCGCCTTGGAAACACTATGGGGTCGCCATTAGTCGGCTGCAACTCGATGCTGCTTTCCACCACCAATCCTGTGCGGGAATATAGAAGTGGCAATTGGGCCAAGGTTGCCCTAGAAGCAGGGATTTTAACCAATGCTCTCCCTAAGCTGTGGAGTCTTGTGAGCAAAAATTCTACTTTGTGAGCTACTGGCATTAAAGTTGTGAGCGAGCGATTTGGCTGCTGCATCAATTAGGACCCCCCCAATGTCCTGCCCTGGATAGCCCCGGCAAGCCCGATCTTGTCAGATCTCAGAAGCTAAGTGGGGCCGACCCCAGCAAGTGCTCGGAAGGGAGACCTCCAAGGAATACCAGGGCTGGGACACCAAGGCAGGCAATAGGAGGCCACCTCTCTGAAAGGTCCTAGCCCCACTAGGGGTCGCCAGAGGTCACCATGACTTCCAGGCATGCAAGAACATAAACACACACGGGCACACACACACAAAATACACCCAAAATAAGAAAAAAAGAGGGCAATTTACAGTTAATCATGACATTTGGACTAACAATATTCGTGGGGCATAGGGAAGACAACATACAGTATTTTTAATTACACACACATTGTAGCTGGCCGGAGGATTTGTCTGCGGGCTGGATCAGTCGTGTTCCGACGGCATGTATTCTTGTCGGCTGGCTGATGACGTCAGGGCTTATTGATGTCACGCTGCCGCGCTGCCACCGCCTGGCTGATTTGCTCCACTGCAGGGATGCCGAAACAGATCTTTTGTCTTTTTGATCTTGCCGCGCCACAGAAGTCACACTCGGCAGCTAACACCTTCCCAAAGGGAGTGGTGTGCCCACCCCCTTACGGGTGGTCCCCAATTTATCTACTTGCCGGAGCTTTCGAATCGCTGGGTAGACGATGAGCTAGGACAAGGCTTGGTTGCTCACACCAGCACGGGGCTAGAACTGACAAAGCTTGGCAGTTCAGATGTTATAGTTAAGCAGGGGAATTATCCCCTGCACCACCGCTCCCAGTAGCTGATTGGAGAGGCCCCGAGCTGCTGTCATGGGAAACAGTAATCCTGGCCTACCTTGCAGGGTTGTCCCACAGCATTTCCAGGAACATATTAGCCTCGTGTTTGAGATGTTTTGCTGAAGCACCGTGCAAGAGCTAAGGCTTGGTCTTCTTTCCTTGGCAGTGCGGGAAGCAGATATGCGGCGGGGACATCGCGGTCTTCGCCAGCCGAGCCGGGCACGGCGCCTGCTGGCACCCGCAGTGCTTTGTTTGCAGCACCTGCCGGGAGCTCCTCGTCGACCTCATCTACTTCTACCAGGATGGCAAGATCTACTGCGGGCGGCATCACGCCGAGCGCCTCAAACCGCGCTGCGAGGCCTGCGACGAGGTGAGGGCTCCCGCGTGGAATCGTTCCCCCACGAGGACTTGCAGCGGGGAAGGGGAAGTCCCACTCCTCCTGCTGCCCCCCTCCCCGCTTTCTCCCCTCTTGCTCTGTCTCCTCTCTACCCCCTCCTGTTGCACTCTTCTCTCCCCCAGCCCTGCCACACGATCTCCCTACCCATCCTTCCCTCCCACTCCTTCCTTCCCTCCCAAACTTTCTTTGCCATCTTATTCCAATTGCCTTCCTTTGGCTGATCCTTAACTGTCTTAAAACCAGAGGTCATTTCGGGGGGGATCGCGGGGGATCGCAGTTCCCCCGGGTGAGGTATGGGGGGCGGGGCACATGACGAAGCCCCGCCCCCTGCTTCCGGCCGTCCCGCTTCCAGCCCTCATTCAGCCAGGAGGAGGCAGGAGAAGAGGGAGGGTAAGTTGCTTCCTCCCTGCCTCTCTCCA
>NW_015174330.1:128152-140973 GCF_001447785.1 Gekko japonicus | reverse complement strand
CCTTGCAGGTCCACCGCCAGGCCCCTCATGGGGCTCGGCAGTGGAGCTGCTGCAAGGCCGGCGGCGGCCGGGACCATTGGGGGCGGGGTGTGTGGCCTTATGACACACTTCCGGTGATGTCAGGGGGTGTGGCCTTATGACACACTTCCGGTGATGTCAGGGGGTGTGGCATATGCTAATGAGTTATGCTAATGAGTTCCCCTAGCTCTTTTTCTACGAAACGACCCCTGCTTAAAACTTTTTTTTTTCTCCCCTCTTGCTTTGTCTCCTCTCCGCCCCTTTCCGCGGCACTCTTCCCTCCTCCTGGTCCTGCCGCACACCTCCCGCCGTACCGTTCCCTCCCAAACTTTCATAATCATATATTCCCTGTTGCCTTCCTTTGGCTGATCATTAATTTTGTAAAAAACTTTGTTTGGTTTCTCCCCTCTTGTTCTGTCTCCTTCCCACCCTCTCCTGTTGCACTCTTCCCCCCCTCCCCGGTCCTGCCACGCACTCTCCCCCCAATCCTTCCCTCACACTCGTTCCCTCCTGTCAAGATAGGTAGGCTTTCTTGTGGGTAACAAGAGTTGAGTACACATAAGCCAAATTAAGTTTTAAAAGAATTTATTTATTTAAAAGAACAATTAAGAAAAAATGTCCAAAATCCAGCAACATACATCACAGAAAGAACAGGAAAACAAAATTAACCTCAACTACCTGTGCTCTATAGTTTTCAGGAAGGTAGACCGGAAAATGTAACGAGGAGCGTGGCTTCACGTTGTGGTCTGCACAGACGAACCGCAAGCAGGAGTTCCCCCGAATCTCCTAAGCTAGCTTTCTCCCAGTTAAGCGGTTAAAATATATTCTTTTCCTTTCAACCACCAGCTGCATCCACTTTGCGGTCAAAACAGTTTTCCAAATAACATTAATTGGTAACCCTGCCTGTCCTTGGAAATGGCATCTTAGCAACAACAAAGTTAGAACAGCTGTATTGCGGAGAAGGGTAACATACTGCCATATCACTTAACCCTTTACAGACACTTTTGCTTCACACCTCCCCTTCCGAACTTTCCTGGTCATATATTCCCCTCCCCTCCCCTTGGCTGATCCTAGGTGTTGTTGTTTTTTATTTGTTTCTCCCCTCTTCCTCTGTCTCCTTCCCTCCCCCGGTCCTGCCATGCGCTTCGTCCCAGCCCCTGCCTAACACTAATTTTTCCTCGACCCAAACTGTTAAGTCGCTCGCTTAACAAAGCAGTCGGAGAGTGATTCAGCAAGAACACAACTTTATTCTTCCACTCGAACACAACTCCAACACGGATCAACATCTGATAGCCAGAACAACCTTTACACTGCAGGTGTCCTGCTTTTAAACATTCCCGGCTAATGTAGCCACGCCCACTGTACAAATATCAACCTATGAGGTTGCCGAGATAAGGTCCAATCACATTAGTTCCCGCTCAGGGAGCTTCCTTGAAGTGATTGGCTTGTTACTTCCTGGGCTAGCAATACTATTGGATGGATTTGGATCCTAGCCCAGGACGAAGCTCAACATTACAGTATAGTTAGATGTTTCACAAGATTGCATGCATTCAAGGCAGCTTTGAATACACTACACAAACTTTCCCAGTCATGTATTCTCCTCCCCTCCCCTTGGCTGATCCCTGGTTTTTAAAATACTTTTGTCTTTTTGATTTGCCAGATAATCTTTGCAGACGAGTGCACCGAGGCCGAGGGACGCCATTGGCACATGCGCCACTTCTGCTGCTTCGAGTGCGAGGAGGCGCTGGGCGGACAACGGTACATCATGCGCCAGAGCCGCCCCTACTGCTGCCGCTGCTACGAGAGCCTTTATGCGGAGTACTGTGATGCCTGCGGGGAGCACATTGGTAAGAAGGCCCGTTGTCTGGGCCAGGGGATCGAGGGTGAGAGGTCAGAGTGGTCTTTGCAGAGACATGGCTCTGGGAGGGGCCGTGGCTCAACGGTAGAGCCTCTGAGGTTTCCAGGTTCAATCCCCGGCATCTCCAGTTAAAAGGGTCAGGTAGGAGGTGATGTGGAAGGGGTCTGAAGACCAAGTCCTCTGAGGAAAGGCTGAAGGAGCCGGGTATGTTTAGCCCGAAGAGGAGACGACGGAGAGGTGATACGATAACCCTCTTCAGGTACTCAAAGGGCTGTCATACAGAGGATGGTGCGGAGTTGTTTTCTGTTGCCCCAGAAGGTCGGACCAGAACCAACGGGTTGAAATTAAATCAAAAGAGTTTTCGGCTAAACATGAGGAAGAACTTCCTGACAGTTAGAGTGATTCCTCAGTGGAACAGGCTTCCTCGGGAGGTGGTGGGTTCTCCTTCTTTGGAGGTTTTCAAGCAGAGGCTAGACGGCCATCTGACAGCAATGCGGATTCTGTGAACTTAGGCAGATCGTGAGAGGGAGGGCAGGAAGGGTTGCCTCAGTGCTTAGTTCTCGTGGCCCTTTCTTACACGCCCAGGGAAATGCGGATCACCACTTTGGGGTCAGGAAGCAAATTTTCTCCAGGCTTGTTTGGCCCAGGAATCCATCTTATGGGCACGGAACAGGGGTCCCCTATACTAGTATGTTTTCCCGTGAACTTAGACCACAATATTCAGGGGGGCTCCAAGTCAGATTGAGGGTCCCCTCTCTCTAAGGTTTTTGTACTTTTAAAGTTATTGTTGATACCATATTGTTTTTGTTGACCCTCTTTTCCACTTATAGAGCTAATTTACTGTTTCTCTTTGAAATAAATATTATGTGTTTTTAATGTAATTTTATTGGTATCTATTATTTCTGAAATTTACCAGTAGCTGCTGCATTTCGCATTTCCCACCCTAGGCTTATACTCGAGTCAATACTTTTTCCCAGTTTTTTGTGGTAAAATTAGGAGTCTCGGCTTATACTCGGGTCGGCTTATACTCGAGTATATACGGTAAACTGTTTTCCTTTCCCTTCCGGGGGGGCTTGCCTGGGCGCCCCATGGCTGCGGGGAGCCAAGCAAGCCAAGGGAAGGCATGGGGTGTGGCCTTATATGCTAATGAGCTGTGCTGTCGGGGGTGTGGCCTAATATGCTACTGAGTTTCTGCTGTTGGGTGTGGCCTATTATGCTAATAAGTTCCTGCTGGGCTTTTTCTACAAAAAAAGCCTTGTGTGTATATATGTATATGCGTATGCGCTTTTGTGCCAGGAAGTCATGGCAACTTCTGGCAACCCCTAGTGGGGCTTGGATGTTTCAGAGAGGTGGCTTCATGGCCTGCCTCTGCCTCCCGGCCCTGGTATTCCTTGGGGGTCTCCCTTCCAAGTACTTGCCAGGGTCGGCCCTGCTTAGCTTCTGAGATCTGACGAGATCGGGCTGTCTTGACTGTCTTGGCTTGTCCCTCCCTTCCAGGCATTGACCAGGGCCAGATGACCTACGAAGGCCAGCACTGGCACGCCACCGACGCCTGTTTCAGTTGCTCCCGCTGCCACCAGCCCCTCCTGGGGAAGCCGTTCCTGCCCAAGCAGGGCCAGATCTTCTGCTCCCGGGCCTGCAGCCTGGGCGAGGACCCCAACGGCTCGGACTCCTGCGACTCGGCCTTCCAGAGCGCCCGCTCCCAGGACTCCCGCCGGGTCAGCTGGCAGCAGCGGCGGGTCCAGGCCCAGCGCGCCCCCTCCTCCCACGTCGCCCGCTCTGTCTCGTTCGGGGGGCAGCCGGCCCCGTCTCACTCGGCCCCGAGAATCCGGAGGAGCTGGAGCGGCTTGCCCAGGGAGGAGGCGCCCACGGAGACGGAGGAGCTGTCGGACCCGGAGAGCAACGGTTCGGGCTGCAGCCAGAGCGGGGAGGAGCCTGTGAAATGCACCTCCCGGGGAACTTCCACCTGCCCTCCGCCAGCTGCTCAACAGGAGTCAGGCACAGGTGAAGTAAAGCTGAGGGACGGTGGTGAATGGGGGGGGGGAATCCAGGTGGAAGTGGCTTGGTGATCACAGATCTGTAGGTTAATTGAGGAATTTCCTGGGGTTTGGGATCCGGGTCTCCCTGGAAACCTAATATTTTTGAGCCTGCTGGCCCGTTGGGAATGTCAGCGCAGTGTGGTGGGCACCGTCACAAAATGGCTGCCGCAGCTTACCAATAAAGATTTTTTTTTTAATGCTGTTGTCATGAACTGGTGGTGGGTCATGAGCTGCGGTGGCACAAGTGGTTAAGACGCTGAACTGCAGTCTGTGGAAGGTCGGTAGTTCAGCAGTTCGAGACCCGAGTGTGCCGCATGACAGAGTGAGCTCCCATCTCTGGCCCCAGTCTCTAGTTCCAGCTCCTGCCAACCTAGCAGTTTGAAAGCAAGAAATTGCAAGTAGATAAATAGGTACCACTTCAGTGGGAAGGTAACAGTGTTCCGTGCGCCTTGGTGTTTAGTCATGCCAGCCACATGACCACGGAAATGTCTTCGGACAGCGCTGGTTCTTCGGCTTGGAAACGGAGATGAGCACCGCAACCCTAGAGTCGGATTCAACTGGCTTTCGAGAAAGGCAACCTTTACCTTTACCTTTTACATGAACTGGGCTGTGCAAGCAAAGGCCTAGCAGGCCCAAGGACAGGGGTCATTTTCATAGAAAAAGAGCTGCAGGAGCTCATTAGCATATCTAATAGGCTATTAGCATGATAGCTCATTAGCATGTGCCACGCCCCCAGACATCACCGGAAGTGATGTCAGAAGGGGAAGCAAAAAGGGGGGGAGGCATCTTCAAAAGCCTCCCCTTCCCTTCCCCAGCCGCCCTGCCAAGGCGGGCTGTGGGGGGAAAGCGAAGAGAGAAGGGATTTAAAGTTTAAACCTCTTCTCTCTAGAGTCATCTTTCCATTCTATTCTATGGGGCCACAGAATATAATGGAAAGATTGTGCCGCCGCTGCGGTGCGAGTCTAGAAAAAGGGAGTGCGGGGGCGGGGCTGCAGGGACGACCCCTGCCCAAGGAGCCTGACTAGCAGTGGGAGGAGGCCAGGCCTACAACTCCCAGAAGTCCCTGAGAGGCTTCGGCGCCAATTTTAGCCAATCACAAAGGGGACTTATAGTAAAAGAGCTGGTACAGAAGGAGAGCTGTTCTTTCTTCCAAGAGAGCAGGGCCAGAAGGAAGGCCGCTGCAGGGAAGAGACCCTCACCCTGAGAGGAAGGGTGAGTAGACTCAGGCCCAACGGAGACAGTGGACTAGGGACGGTGAATATAGTCGCGTTAGTCCATTCGGTTTCTTTTCTCTTCACCCACTCATTGCTATTGTTCTTGCACCTTGTTTGTTTCCCGCATTGGGCTGACCGCCTGTAAAAATAAACCTTGTTTATTTGTTGTTCACTCTGCCTGGTCCTCACGCATCTTATTCGGCCAAATAAGGGAGGTCTGAAGGTCTTGGGGAGGGTGCTGTGGGCCTTCTCAAGGGATCCTAAAAGCAGAGTGGTGGCAGCGTCAGGTGACGCCCCACCTGAGCCATGACAGCTGTGGTGGCAGCTGCTGCCAAAGTCACGTTTGTAAAAACCTGCAGAGCCAATCAGAAGCCTGGCTAGGCAAAAGCCCCACCCGGCCTTACTCACTTTCTAAAAACACTTGGCGGGCACCATGTTGGGGACCCCTGCTCTGACACTTTTCTCTCTCCCACAGGCACCGAGATCCGGCCTCGTTTCCAGCGCACCTCTCCTTTGCGCCATTCCATGCCAGAGCTGGGGACGCCCCCTTCCAAAATCCCGGATTGGAGCTGCAGTTCAGCGTCCAAACTCCAAGCACCCGGCCGGTCGCGGTGCAGCGAGGGAAGCGAGCTAGGGGTGCAGAGTTTTGCCCGGGCAGGAGCCCCACGGGTTAGCTTCCGGGAACCTCTCGTCTCTGGAGAGCCAAGCCCTTCCTGCCCCGAGCAGCCCACCCTGAACCCCCAACTGCTTCAGAACGGAGGGGCTAGCCGGCGACACCTCCGTTCCACTTCTGACAATTCGCTTAATCTGGGGGGCCAGGGATGGAGACCAAGAAAGGGGGCAGGGCAGGCCAGGGGAAATAGTCTCTCCTATTCAGCTTCTGAAGGCGCTTTTCCTGCCTGGCACCACCGCTACCCACCCCGGGGATGGGACTTCAGCTCCTCTGACTCTTCTGATTCCTCCTCGGAGGAGGAAGGCTACTTTTTGGGAGAGCCGATCCCCCTGCCCCCACACCTACGAGGCGGGGCTAACCCCACGGAGACGCCGCCGCCTACTGACTCTGTGCGGAAACAGCAGCGCCGGAGACTACGTGTCGTCCGGGACAAGAACTGCGTCGTGGCGTAAACCTTCCATCTTTGAGACTTTGGCCGTGACGATCCCACTGTGAACTCAGGACTTTGGGCCTATGGAGCCATTAAGTGTTGACCGTCCTGTGGGGGGCTGTTGAAATTGAGTCCGGAACTCGTGACTTTTGCTTCTTCCACTCTGACCTCTCACGTTTCGACTCGTGACTCGTTGCCAGGTGCCCTCCGAGAGTGACCTCTTCATGACACCACTGAAAATCTTCTAACCTTTCCTCAGGGACACTTGAGTGCTGGCATTTTTCATGGTGACCTTTGGTCTTTAGACATAACTCCCCCCCCCTCAAGAATACTGAACTTCCATCTGTGGTGGTGCTTTGGACCTTAGTTGTGTTTATTTCTCCATTGTGGCCTTTTTGACCTATCTACTGTGACCTTTTAACACTGATTAAACTTTTCCTCTCGAACCTTCAAAGCAGGGGTCCCCAACCGTTCCGATCCTGTCGGCACATTTGGAATTCTGACATAGCGTGGTGGGCGCACCCACAAAATGGCCGCCAGAGGAGGCATAGCCAGGCCCAAAATGGCTGCCACAGGAGGCAGAGACAGCCACAAAATGGCTGCCACAGCTTACCTTCAGTCCCACAGTGAAGATCCTTGTGTTGTGGCAGCAGCTGCTGCCACAGCACTGTATTTAAAAATTGGCACAGCCAATCAAATCCCCAATGGCCAATCAGAGGCCTTGCTGGGCCCCTGGGCCCTCCCACGTTCTCAAACCACTTGTTGGGCACCAGGAAGGGTGTTGACAGTCACCATGGTGCCCACGGGTGCCTTGTTGGGGATCCCTGCTTCAGAGTGATGGATCCTTTTAACTTCTGCACTGTGTGCCCTATGAGCTTCTTTCCTGGGAACCCTTGAACTTTGGTCGTGACCTGTCCACTGTGACCTCTGACCTTCAGCCACATCTCCCAGAGGATCTTTTTGACCCTCGGTCTTTCAAGTTGCCATTATTAATGTTAGACTGTTAACAAGGTTGCATGGTCTCAAGCTTTTGGGGTGCTTTTTTCTCTATAGAGTTGTTTGGCTGTGTTTTAATATATAAATGTTCGTATGTGTGTGTGGGATGGGGTGGGGTGGGGCTGAACGCCTGTCCTCAGCCGGAACAGTTCCCTCCCCCCCAAAAAACCCTGAATATGGGCACAAGGTGTCTTTCACGGGGCAGAGCCCCCAACCGAGTAGCCTCCTAATGCAACTGGAATTCCCTCCCCTTCTCTGAATCCCCAAACTCGTGCATCTCTCCTGTTTGCAATTAAAAAAAAAAGAAAAGGTAAAATTGTTTTTCTAATTAAGGTTTTAATTTAAGCAAACTTTAAATAAAAAAAATTATGAAAACGCTTTCGGTTTCAGTGACTCGCGACAGGGTGCTGGGAGCGAGCCAGCAGAGGAGGTGTGGGAACGCGTCCGAGTTCTATCCCCAGTGAGTTTGGGATAAGAAGCGGAAAGCCACTGAGTTATTCAGTGACTCGGAAGGTGCAGCACTGTATAAAGAAGGCTATGGTAAGTTGTTGGCATTCATACCTTAGTCAAAGGTAAAGGTTTCCCTTGCTCAAAAGCCAGTCGAATCCGACTCTAGGGGGCGGTGCTCATCTCCGTTTCCAAGACGAAGAGCCAGCGCTGTCCGAAGACGTTTCCGTGGTCATGTGGCCGGCATGACTAAACACCAAGGCGCATGGAACACTGTTACCTTCCCACCAAAGCGGTACCTGTTTATCTACTTGCAATTTCTTGCTTTCGAACTGCTAGGTTGGCAGGAGCTGGGGCCAGAGACAGGAGCTCACTCCGTCATGCGGCACTCGGGTCTCGAACTGCCGAACTACTGACCTTCCAGTCTGCAGTTCAGCGTCTTAATCTCCGAGCCACCGCAGCCCGCACTTTATTCCAAAGGCCTAACCAAAGTTCAGTTAAATCTACATACATTTGTATGTGAATCATATTTCTGAAGGGGGAAAAGGCATATTTTCCTGCTTTTAGATAATGTACGTGCGTGTCCCATAGGGATTGCAGCCCCCAGGTGGGACCCGAGGATCCCCCAGAATGACAAACTTCAGAGATCGGTTCCCCCGGAGAAAATGCTTTGGAGGGTAGACTTTATAAAACATTGTCGGTCTTAAAGCTGCCACCGGACCCAAGCTTTGTTCTGCTGCTTCAGACCGGGACAGCTGACCACCAGAACCAAACGTGACCATTACTGACCCTGACCATACGTGTTTCGGCCCACTGGCCCTCTGTGGTCAAACGAACGATATTACGGCGCCCAGAGGTCGATTCGGGGGGATCGCGGTAGAGGCAAAGATATTAATCAGAGGCCTCACCCTGGATAGTTTGCTGCTATGGTCAGGTATACTTTCCTATAGTAATGGGTTCAACTGCGTATCTTTCTCTATTGAGCCCAAAGTGATGTAATAGTTTGGTGTAGTGGTTAAGTGTGTGGACGCTGATCTGGGAGAACTGGGTTTGATTCCCTACTCCACTTGCAGCTGCTGGATGACCTTGGGCAAGCCATAGTTCTGACAAGAGCTGTTCTGGAAAGAGCTCTCTCAGCCCCACCTACCTCACAGGGTGTGTGGGGAGGGGAAGGGAGTTTGAAAGCCGCTCTGACTCTTGAGTGAAGGGCGGGGTATAAATCCAATCTCCTCTTCTTCTAATAGGGTGCATGGTCAGGGTCAATAATGATCATTTTTGGTTGTCACTGTCCAATTTGATTCTTAATCGAGGCTCTCACCAGGGCCAATATCTGGTTTTAATTTATCTTGTAATACAGGTATATTTTTAGACTTCAGGGGCTGCTACAAGCCACCATTTGGCTATTCATGATGTAGAGCAGTGGCCCCCAATCCTTCTCAACTCATGGTAACGGGGTGGTTAGCACTACTCCCAAAATGGCTGCCACAGGAAGAAGAAGAGATTGGATTTATACCCCATCCTTCACTACCCTAAGGTGTCTCAGAGCGGCTTCCAAACTCCTTTCCCTTCTCCTCCCCACAACAGACACCCTGTAGGTGGGGGCGAGAGTGCTCTTGACAGAAACTGCCCTTTTTCAAGAATACCTCTTGAGCCAAACCCAAAATGGCTACCACAAAAGGCAAAGCCAAACCCAAAATGGCTGCTGTAGGAGGCAGAGGGGGGAAAGGGGAGGGGGAAAGAAACAAAAGAAAGTCTGTGGGCGGACATCAAAATAGACTGAAGGGAGGGGGGGAGCCTGTAGGGAGAATGGAACCGAACACTAAGGAAAGCTCCGGTTCTCACCAGTCCAGATATTCCAATGGCCGCAGCAACTATTTCAGTCATGGAAACCCCTCTCATTCGAATGAGGACAGCCAATAACCTGCCTTACAATGCCTCTGCCTACTTTCTGAAAAGTTCAGCGGGCACTAGGTTAAGTACTGGTGGGCACACATTGGGTAACCCTGGTGTAGGGGACCAAGACGAGGCCACGAGGAATGGCTAGCACTGTGAGCAGTGTTCCCTCTAAGCTGAGTTAGTGTGAGCTAGCTCAGTTTTTTAGCCTATGGCTCACACATTTTTGTCTTAGCTCAGGAAGGATGGCTCCAGTGCAAACTAATTTATGCAGTAGCCAATTCATCTGCTCACAACTTTAATACCAATAGCTCACAAAGTAGAATTTTTGCTCACGGGGCTCCACAGCTTAGAGGGAACATTGACTGTGAGGGGAGGTAATGTGGTCTCCCATGTGCAAGTTCAAATCTATTCAGAGTTTGGTGTAGTGGTTAAGAGCATGGACTGTAATCTGGGAGAACCGGGTTTGATTCTCCACTCCTCCGCTTGCAGCTGCTGGTGTGACCTTGGGCCAGTCACAAGTTCTCTCAGAGCTGTTCTCTCAAGGGCAGTTCTCGGGAGAGCTCTGTCAGCCCCACCTACCTCACAGGGTGTCTGTTGTGGGGAGGGGAAGGGGAAGGAGGTTGTAAGCCACTCTGAGACTCCTTCGGGTAGTGAAGGGCAGGGGGTATAAATCCAATCTCTTCTATTCCCCTCATCGGCTAAACTAAAGGAGATTGTAAGCCACTCTGAGACTCCTTCGGGCAGTGAAGGGCATGGTATAAATCCAATCTCTTCTTCTTCTATCCATCATTGAGGGTTAGAGGCTTGCTTTATCATCCATTTGGAAAAGCAAATTGGCTCGGACACACCCAGCTTACATTAGAGACCACGCGGAAACAATATTTTCTTTGCAAAATCGGTTTATTCCATCTTGTTCATAAAGCACACATAGATTGAAGCTGATGGCAGGAAAAAAGCAATAGACAGAGAGCTTAGGTGGCGTGGCAATTTGGGATACTGGACACAACTTTCCTCCCCGTTTCTTTCTTCTGGACCCAATCCAAATGGCTGGGAGACGGCCTCAAATGGGAGTGCCAGTCCTGTGGCCTTAAGTCTCCCTAGAACAAAACAGCTTATATCCACGTCCCCCCCACTTCCCAGCACTGAAGTATAAAAAGAAATAGATCAGAAGTCTGCACTGGTAACCCAAATTCTTTCCTGAGAACTACATTGTGCGACCTGTATAAATTTGCATAGCAATCATCCATAATTCTGAAAAAAACTTATTTTTGTGGTATAAAGTTCTCCCTTTCTGTTAATTATGATCTGGATAAAGACCAACTCATCGGGGCACGGAAGCTCCACCTCCTGACTGCTGGAAATCTTATCCAAGAAGCCCTCCGGCCTCTGAGAATTTACTAGGTGTCGCCGTGGGTGCTTTTGAGCATCTCTGCAAACACCTATTTTGCTTGCCTGAAACCACAACGTTCAGGCAGTCCCGCCTATAACCCCGATAACCTGGCATTCCATCAGGTAGAAAAGGTATGACGACAAAAATTCATCCCTCTTAAAAAGGGATTAGTATAAATAGGATGTAAAAAAAAGGGCTACCTCGGAAACTTTTGCCCCTTCTGAAAAGTCAAAAGTAGATTTAAAAAAATATACACACCTGATTCCTTACATCAATGATCTCTCAAATGGAGGCTTTAGAACAAGGGTCCCCAACCTTTTTAAGCCTGCAGGCACCTTTGGAATTCTGATGTGGTGTGGTGGGCGCAGCCACAAAATGGCTGCTGAGGGAGGTGGAGCTAGCCACAAAATGGCTGCCAAGGGAGGCAGAGCTAGCCACAAAATGGCTGCCATAGCTTACCTTCATTCACACAGTGAAGATTCTTGTGCTTGTGGCGGCAGCTATTGCCAAAGCAATATTGTAAAAATTTGCACAGCTGATCAAATCTCCAGTGGTCAATCAGAAGCCTTGGTGGGCAAAAGCCCCACCTGGCCACGCCCACTTTCTAAAAACACTTGGCGGGCACCCGGAAAGGTGTCGGCAGGTGCCATGGCACGCACGGGCGCCAAGTTGGGGACCGCTGCTTTAGAACGAGCCAGAGCTAGACATAAAATACAACCAAGCACCCAGCGTAGACATATTTATTTATACCTGTCTCCTGCCCCCATTTGATTTATTTATACCAGTCTCCTGCCCCCTATTTTAAATAGGGGAAACTGAAGCACAACAAAAAAGGAAAGCAGTTCATAGCCAGCGGCCTGCGGCTAAACCCAGCAGTCATCTTCACCCATCAGCCTCATCTCCTAGAACTGGGGGTAGAATCTGGGGGTCCCCTTTCCCCACCCGTATCTGCCAGAAGCAGGAAGCCCCGCCTACTGTTTTAAGCCTCACAGAAAGTATTTGCAGCCAAATAATCTTTCCTTTAGATCTCAGAAGCGTCTTCGGCTCTCAGCATTCTAAAGGTGGCCGAAGCCGCCAAGCACTCGTGAAAAGGACTTGTGAACCTCAGCCGGTGTGGAGAAGTGGCCCGTCCGTTGCCTGGGAACCGAATGGGCTTTTTCTCTGAACCTCCTCTCCTCCCTCCCATGTTCCCTGTAACGGGAAGGCAACCATTCTTTCCCGTAAGGTGCCTTCCTTTCCCCTGTGAGGACAGAGTCGGAAAAGGAGAAACTGTGGCAGGAGGTATAAAAGTGGGCGGGGGGCGAAGAGGGGGATCAAATTCTCCCTTTGAAGGATCGGTAGGCCTCCGGACGGAGACGGGGACGCTCGGAATTGAAAGACGTGGGGGAAGTCTCCCTTAGGAAGATGCAGCGGGAGGTGAGAGGAGAAGAGTCCAGTGTGGAGCTTCGTCGGCGCGGACGGCTTCAGATCCCTCCTGTGGTGTCTGTAAGGAGCGGACACACCAAAAGGAAACGTTGAGTAAGGCTACCCCAGCCGCTTCCCAGAGAGAGAGAGAGATATTGACACACCACTACAAAACCCGAGACTGGTCAGATCTCAGAAGCTAAGCAGGGTCAGTATGTGGATGGGAGACCACCAGGGAATACCAGGGTCGCTACATTATTATTATTATTACTAGGAATAAGGCCCGTTGTGGAAATAACTACAACGAGATCTAGAAAGAGGCTCTGGGAGAGTGCACTGGCTTTGGGCAAACAGTGTCAATTTGCTGTGGTGACCTCAGCAGGGTATAATGACAGAGTCCACTGTTTTCTCCAGAGGAACTGATCTCTGCTACCTGAAGAGCAGTTAATTTTGAGT
>NW_015174330.1:126157-128059 GCF_001447785.1 Gekko japonicus | reverse complement strand
ATTATTATTATTATTATTATTATTATTATTATTATTATTATTATTATTATTATTATTATTATTATTATTATTATTATTATTATTATTATTATTATTATTATTATTATTATTATAGATTTGTATCCCTCCCTCCCCTTGTGGGCTCAGGGTGGGTTCCAACAATGTAAATATAACACAACAAAATAAATACAATAAAAACCACGTTAAAGCATGTAAAACATACAACTCTTATAAAAGGCCAGTTGCCTCAGTGGTTGATAGTACTGGGAATAAGTTTCCCAGAGATCTGTACAATTTGGGATCCCAGGCTATAAAACAGGGGCCGACTCAAGGAGTGTGGGGACGCCCGCTGCCTCAACCAAAAGCTCGGTGGAAGAGCTCCGTCTCGCAGGCCCTGCGGAATTGTAATAAATCCCGCAGGGCCCTGATCGCCCGCGGGAGCTCATCCCACCGGAGGCAGGCAGTGGCAAGCCACCTCTGAATGCCTCTTGCCTTGAAAACCCTGCCGTAAAGTCATCTGTAACTTGATGGCAAAAAACTTAAAAGAAAAACCCGAATGTCCAGGCCTAAGGCTGGTTATGATGTGAAAGACATGCTTCCCCACAATCCCAGTGCCTTTGGAACCTATCACTCACAGGTTCCCAAAAGGCCCTTCCTGCCAACATAAGGCCCATTCTGTCCCCAGGTACTGACAGGACATAGTTTGGCTCCAAGCACCCTCAGGAGGGGGCCATGGCTCCAGGCTGGAGCATCTGCTTTGCATGCTACAGATCTCAGGTTCTTTTTTTCTTTTTTTTTAACAGAATCATAGATTTGGAAGGTACCTCCAGGGTCATCTAGTCCAACCCCCTGCACAATGCAGGAAATTAAGAAATACCTCCCCCTCCACACCCACAGTGACCACTGTTCCATGCCCAGAAGATGACAAAAAACTCTCCAGGATTGCTTCCTGACCCCAAAGTGGCAATCAGCATTTCCTGGGCGCGTAAAAAGGGGCCGCAAGAACTAAGCACTGAGGCAACCCTTCCTGCCCTCCCTCTCATGATCTGCCTAAGTTCACAGAATCCACATTGCAGTCAGATGGCCATCTGGCCTCCAAAACCTCCAAAGAAGGAGAGCCCACCACCACTTCTGGAGGAAGCTTGTTCCACTGCGGAACCACTCTGTCAGGAAGTTCTTCCTCATGTTTAGCTGAAAACTCTTCTTGATTTAATTTTAACCTGCTGGTTCCGGTCCGACCTTCTGGGGCAACAGAAAACAACTCCACACCATCCTCTATAGGACCGGCCCTTCAATCCCCAACATCTCCAGTCAAAAGGACCAGGCTGGAGGTGATGTGACACCCTGGAGAGCAGCTGTCAGTCTGAGCAGACAATCTTGACGGACTGATGGCTTGTCTCAGTGTAAGGCAGTTTTGTGAGTGTTCCTTGTTAGGGGAGGGGCGGTGGCTCAGGGCTGGAGCATCTGCTTTGCATGCAGCAGATCCCAGGTTCAACCCCCGACTTCTCTAGTTGAAAGGATCACGGCGGAGGTGATGGGAAAGACCTCTGCCTGCGACCCTGGAGAGTCCCTGCCAGTCTGAGTAGACAAGACTGACCTTGATGGACCGATGGTCTGATTAGATAAGACAACTTCCTATGTTGGGGGAAGAGTGGACTGTAAACGGAACATGAGCCGTTAGTGTGATGCAGCGGCAAAAAAGGCAAATTCAGTCTTGGGTTGTATTAAAAGGGCCATAGCATCGAAATCGCAGGAGGTCGTAGCCCCTCTGCATACTGCCTTGGTCAGGCCGCACCTGGAGTACTGTGTGCAGTTCCGGAGGCCTCGCTTCAAAAAGGACGTGGGCAAAATCGAGAGGGTGCAGAAGAAAGCGACGAGGATGACCAGGGGTCTGGAGACTGA
>NW_015174330.1:113338-126096 GCF_001447785.1 Gekko japonicus | reverse complement strand
CATGATTGCTCTCTTTAAATATGTGAAAGGCTGTCATTTGGAGGAGGGCAAGGAGCTGTTCCAGTTGGCAGGCAGCAGAGGAGAGGACCCGAAGCAACGGGTTTAAATTACATGCAGAAAGGTACCAGCTGGATATTAGGAAAAACGTTTTCACGGTCAGAGTGGCTCAAAGGTGGAATCGGCTGCCTAGGGAGGTGGTGAGCTCCCCTTCACTGGCAGCTTTCAAGAAGAGGCTGGATGAATATTTGCCAGGGATGCTTTAGGCTGGTCCTGCATTGGGCAGGGGGTTGGACGAGATGGTCTGTATGGCCCCTTCCAACTCTATGATTCTATGTTCATATCCCTGCCTTTGAGCTCCTCCTTCGTCTCATTCCTTTCCCCCCCCACACCTGAGCTTCCTTGTCTGCACAGAATACCCACTGGTACCTACCTGACAGCCACAGACAGCTCCTCCCACCCTTTATGCCCCGAGCAAGCTTTCCTGCAGCCAATCCGACCCTCCTCGCCTCTGCCAGACCCATCGCTCCTGAACAGAACTCCCGTGACATCACAGCAGCTCAGCCAATGAGCAGCTGCGGAATGGAAGCCCCTGCAGATCCCAGGAAAGAGCCGGCCAAAGCACTCCAGAGACAGAACCGCCCCTCCCCGGAGTCGACGCAGCGAGACGGAAGCAGACAGGCATCCGTGGGAGTTGGTGAAACAAAGAACAGCCGTGCGCCAGGACTCTCCGTCTCCTGCGACAGGGAAGACTCACCAGGGTTGGAGACGGCTGCGTGCGGCTTCCTGAGCTGCGGGATGATAGTGTAGGCGTCGTAGCCCATGACGATTCCGGCCAGCAACCCAAACACCTGGTAGGGAGGAATGCAAAAATCAGCTTGAATGCCCATCAGCTTTTTACATTGGGCACGCACACTGTCGGTGGTGATCAAAGCCCCGTACCAGGGGTCCCCAACGTGGTGCCCACGGGCACTGCGGCACCCGCCAACACTTTTCCTTGGGCCTGTCAAGTGCTTTTAAATAGTGGGGGGTCCATGTTCCCTCTAAGCTCCATGGTGTTCTGTGCAGAAATTCTACCTCGCGAGTGAAAAAAGCTGGTAACATTAAAGTTGTGAGTGAGTCTACATTTGAGTATCACAAAAATGAGTTTTTTTAGAAGATTATTTCCATAACTTTGTAAAAATCTCAGAATGAATTCTTTTAAATTGTACTTAAGCTATATTTAAAGAATAATTTACGCCTTTCCACGTATGTTCCCCCAAGAGCTCTACGGTCGGGGGCCCAAAACCTTCTAACTGTGCCGGGCCCCAAGGATGCTAAACTGGCCGTCACCAGGGCTAGGGCTTTTTCGGTGGCGGCCCCCACCTGGTGGAACGAGCTCCCGGAGGAGATCCGGGCCCTGCGGGACCTGATGCAGTTCCGCAGGGCCTGCAAGACGGAGCTCTTCCACCAGGCTTTCGATTAGGGGCCGCTGCCGCCCCCCCTGTTATATTACCATCCTTGGGGGGGGTAGGGCCCTAGGTGGGCAGGAAGAAACATCTCAAAATATAACATCTATCATGGAATGCCTACCGGGGGATGTTTGGTTTGTGGATGTGGTTTTCCTCTCTGAGATTCCGGAACGGTATGGATGATGTAGTCTGAGCACTTTAATGTTTGAATGGGTTTTTTAAATTGTATATTATGTTTTTAAATGTACTAAATTATTTGATGTTTTATTAGCAAGTTCTCTTGCCATGTAAGCCGCCCTGAGCCCTTCGGGGGAGGGCGGGGTATAAATTTAATAATAAATAAATAAATAAATAAATAAACAAACATTATAAGAGAAAACAGAATCAAGTCAAATTTCACCCACCCCTTTCCACTATATTGATAGACCTGTCCTGTGGAGGTCTACCTGTCCCTTTCCACCATATTGGTAGATTTGGCCTCCAGAGAACAGGTCTACCCATTCCAGTCCATTATATTGGTAGACCTGTCTGCCGGAGAACAGGTCTATCTGCCCCAGTCCACTATGTTGGTAGACCTGTCTGCCGAAGAACAGGTCTACCCATTCCAGTACATTATATTGGTAGACCTGTCCTCCGGAGAACAGGTCTACCTGCCCCAGTCCACTATGTTGGTAGACCTGTCTGCCGAAGAACAGGTCTACCCATTCCAGTACATTATATTGGTAGACCTGTCCTCCGGAGAACAGGTCTACCTGCCCCAGTCCACTATATTGGTAGACGTGGCCTCTGGAGAACAGATCCACCCACCCCTTTCCACAACATTGGTAGACCTGGCCTCCAGAACAAGTCTGCCCACCAATGCCCCCTCTGAGTCTTGTGAGCAAAAATTCTACTTGGTGAGCTACTGGCATTAAAGTGGTGAGCGAGCCATTTGGCTACTGCATCAATTAGTTTGCTCTGGAGCAATGCTCCCTCTAAGTTGCGGAGTCTTGTGAGCAAAAATTCTGCTTTGTGAGCTACTGGCATTACAGTTGTGAGCGAGCAAATTTGGCTACTGCATAAATTAGTTTTGCCCTGGAGCCCTCCTTCCTGAGCGAAGACAAAAAATCTTTGAGCTGGAGGCTAAAAAACTGTGAGCTACCTCACACTAACTCAGCTGAGAGGGAACACTGCTCTGGAGCCATCCCTTCCTGAGCTAAGGCAAAAATGTGTGAGCTGGAGGCTAAAAAACTGTGAGCTAGCTCAAACTAACTCAGCTTAGAGGGAACACTGCTGCCCACCCCTTTTGAAGTCTGCCGCTCTTAATCACTACACCAAACTGGAGAGGAAAGGCACTTTCTGGGAGGTCCACTCCCTGAGTGGATCTCGCTGGATATAAGCACTGATTAGTCTCTGAGGTACGACTGGGCCTTTTTGGCTTCAACCAAGAGGCGGACACAGCAACCCCTCGTGTGTTTTCATTGGCTCTGCCGCATCCAGCGGTTCACTCCGATCCAAGGCCGAGCACGCCTCAGCCGACTCACTGCGATTCCTCTGCACCCTCCAGCTCGCTGCCAAATCAGCACCCCACTTTCCCGATCCCACCCTCCAGGAAACCCCGCGGCGGCTCTTACCCCTGCGGCGACGCCGGCTCCATCTTGGTGTCCTATGATGACAATAAGGGAGGTGATGAGGAAGGCCACGGCCCCAATGAGAGCCCTGAGGAAATCCTAAAGACAGCAACAATTAAAAAAGGGGAAAAAAAGAGTTAAAAGCAAATCCATTTGTGTACCACCAGATCTTGTGTTTCGATGCCTCGTACTTGAGGAAGCGCGAAAGCAGTGACACAAACTGAATAATTAATAGGGTTGCCAAATATGTTTTGGCCGGGAGCGGGGGGCTCCCGGCCGGCGTCTGTAACGTGCGCGCGCCGCGTGCGCGTCACCCGGAAGTGACGTCGCACGCTGGGGGCGGGGCCATGCCATTTGAGGGGAAAACTCTTTGTTGTATCTTCTGCAGGTTTCTCTCTGGAATTATATCGTGTGATGTCAAATGGCGTGGCCCCGCCCCCAGCGTGTGACGTCACTTCCGGGTGACGCGCACGCGGGGGTGGGGTTTCCCCTGGGCCCCGATTCTGCGGGAGCGGAAAGCGGGGCTCGAAAGCGGGGGGAAATCCGCCCCCCGGGGGCATTTGGCAGCCCTAATAATTAATAGTGATTATCATATAGCACTGTGTGTAGAACAGCCAGGAGATCCCAAGATTCTCTGGCACCCGCAAGTCGTAGCTCTTAGCGTTAAGCACCACTAGTTGGCGAGCTGGACTTGTTCTTTATTTTATTTATTTATTTATTTTATTCAAATTCTATTCTGCCCTCCCCGCAAACGGGCTCAGGGCGGATCACGGCAGGATTCCAAAACAACAAAGAATTTACAGAATAATTCAAAACAATTTAAAGATCGCATCGACTTAATAAGAAAAAACACACAAAACAGGCTGCCTTATTTCATGATATACATTCTTTTCAAACTGGCGCCACTGGGTCTCTGAGATCTTATTGGTCCAGGCCACACTGAGGTGGTAGGCCTCAATTTCAGCCATCTCAGTTTTTTATTGGACGTCCGCTGCCTCAGCCAAAGGCCTGGTGGAACAGCTCCGTTTTAGAGGCCGGACAGAACGGCAATAAGTCCCGCAAGGCCCTGGTCTCTGGCATGTTCTACCAGACTGGAGACACCCAGCAGATCTTGACCAGCAGAGCGCAAGGCTCTTCGGGGCACATAGGGGGCTGAGAGAACTCTGAGAGAGCTGTGGCTGACCCAAGGTCACACAGCTTGGCTTCAGGAGGAGGAGGAGGAGGAGGAAGAGGAGGAGGAGATTGGATTTATACCCCACCTTTCAATCACCAAAGGTGTCTCGGAGTGGTGAGAGAGCTCTGACAGAGACTGCTCTTTTTCAAGAACAGCTCTGATAGAACTATGGCTTGCCCAAGGTCATCCAGCCAGGTGCAAGTGGAGGAGTGGGGAATCAAACCCGGTTCTCCCAAATTAGAGTCCACGCACTTCACCACGACACCAAACTGGAGTGGAGAATCGAACTTGGTTCTCCAGATATAGAGTCCGCCGCTCTTAACCACTACACTAAACTGGCTCTCACACAAACTTAGTCCACAAGCATGGACGGCTTCAAAAGGGAATTAGATAAGCATATGGAGCAGAGGTCCATCAGTGGCTATTAGCCACAAGGTATAGATAGGGGCTCTGGGGCAAGTGATGCTCTGTATTCTTGGTGCTTGGGGGGGGGGGGGTCAACAGTGGGAGAGCTTCTAATGTCCTGGCCCCACTGGTGGACCTCCTGATGGCACCTTGTATTTCTGGCCACTGTGTGATACAGAGTGTTGGGGTAGATGGGCCTTTGGCCTGATCCAACACTGGCATCTCTTATGTTCTTATGTTCTTAAACTGAACAAAAGCCAAGATTCAATGCTGGTGTGCCAAGCTACAGTACCACGGGGGCCAAACGACATACATTGTGAGGTAGTGGGATAAACAGCTAGTGTGGGACATTGTTTTCACGAGGGGCAGTGTTTTCAGTATGTACTAATCCCCACTCAGCCACAAAGCTAGTTAGGGTTGCCAAGTCTTACCCGTCTGCTGGTGGGGGGGAAGGGTGTCCTGGCTTTCCTCCTGGGTCTTCTGGTCACACGGAAGTGACGTCATCACATTGGGCATGTTCTACAGGGGACACTCTGGCATTCGGCTAAAAACTCTATGGTCACCACAGAGTCTTTAGCCAAATACCAGAGCGTCCCCCACGTGACATGCCCGGCGGGGCTGTTTGGGGGGAAGGGCTCCCTAGCCAAGCTGGATGGCAGTGGATTGGGGGCCCTGAAATCTAAACTTTGTGTCTCTATTAATTCAAGTTTTTTTCTGCACAGTGTAGCCAGGGGTCATCTCCCGCAGGAGTGCACAGGAGCGGAGCTCCGGCAGTAAAGAGCCCAGGGGGCAGGCACATGCAACAAGCCCCACCCCCTGCTCCCAGCAGCCCTCAGTCAGAGCAAGAAGCAGCCAGGTAAGTTGCAGAGCCCCCCCCGGCCCCCCAGTCCAAAACAGTACAGTGGCACCTTTAAGACTAAGTTTTATTCAGGTACAAGCTCTCCCTCCTCTGTGAGGGCAGATCTTCATGTTTCCTCCCCTCCAATAGCTAGCAATCCAGTGGAGCCTGAATGGTGGGTCTTGCCTTCTGACACACTTCCAGTGATGTCAGGGTGTGTGGCATATGCAAATAAGTTATGCCAATGAGTTATGCTAATGAGCTCCTGCACCTCTTTTTCTACAAAATGACCCCTGAGTGCAGCTATGATAATTGCAGGGGGTAGCTTTGTTGGTCTGTGGTAGAAGATCTGGATTCGAGTCCAGTAGCACCCTCAGGGACCAACAAGCTTTCGAGACTCAATGTCCCCTTCATCAGACCTCTGATGAAGGAAGCGCTGAGTCTCTCGTGAGCTTGTACCCCGAAAATCTTGTTGGTCTTTGCAATCTTTGCAAGGTGCAAAGATTTCTATATTTATCCATACACTTTGATCCCATCCTTCCTCCAAGGACTTCAGGAAAGCATCCTTGGTTCTCCCCCTCCCTTATTTTAAGCCTTTAAGTGACTTGCCTAAGTGAATGTCATGGCTAATGGGGTTATTTGAACTCAGGGCTCTCAGTTCCTAATCCAGTGTTCTAAACCCAATGCAGTGCTGGTTCACACTAGACCTGGAGTTTCCTGGAAGATTATACCATTACCAAGATTCCCTAGAGCCAGTTTGGTGTAGTGGTCAGGAGCGTGGATTCTAATCTGGGAGAACCGGGTTTGTCTCCTTCACACGCAGCCAGCCGGGTGACCTTGGGTCAGTCACAGTTCTCTCAGAGCTGTTCCCTGAGAGCTCTCTCAGTCCCACCCACCTCACAGGGTGTCTGTTGTGGGGAGATGAAGGGAAGGAGACTGTGAACTGCCCTGAGACTCTAAGTGAAGGGCGGGGTATAAATCCAATCTCCTCTTCTTCTCCTCCTTCTTCTTTTACCTCACAGGGTGTCTGTTGTGGGGAGGGGAAGGGAAAGGAGTTTGTCAGCCGCTCTGAGACTCCTTTGGGTAGTGAAGGGCAGGGTATAAATCCAATCTCTTCTTCTTCTTTTACCTCACAGGGTGTCTGTGGTGGGGAGGGGAAGGGAAAGGAGTTTGTCAGCCACGCTGAGACTCCTTTGGGTAGTGAAGGGCGGGATACAAATCCAATCTCCTCTTCTTTTACCTCACAGGGTGTCTGTTGTGGGGAGAGGAAGGGAAGGAGACTGTAAACCGCCCTGAGACTCTAAGTGAAGGGCGGGGTATAAATCCAATCTCTCTTCTTCTCCTTCTCTACGTTAAAAAATAAAAATGGGCTTCCCTACCTCCCCCCCCCTTTTTTGAGCCTTTTTTTAAATACAAGAGGCATAACATTCAAGCTATTTTCTCTTTTAATTCAAAGAGGGCAGAGGAGTTTCCCCTCTGGTCCCACCTCCGCGATCTAATTTTACCTCCGTGCTTTCAAAGAAGGTGGGTCCCCCCCCCAGGGAATGCAGCTCCGCCCTGATTAGTCAGAACGCACAAAAAACAGACTTTGTTTGGATGCTTGCTGCCGAGCTGAGGAGCTGCCCCATTCTTGTCCGTGCAACACAGGAAGGATGTTTGGAAAGAATTTCCCTGCGCGGAGGAGGAGGGCACGCGCCGGGGGAGAACACACCCTCGCACTTCCGGGGAAAATGACTGCAACTGCAGGTCAGGGCCGGCTCGGTATACACTGAGGTGGGGCCGCTCGGCTGCCAGGGCCCAGGACAAGAGAGCCAGTTTGGTGTAGTGGTTAAGAGCGCGGACTCTAATCTGGGAGAACCAGGTTTGATTCCCCACTCCTCCACGTGCAGCCGCTGGTGTGACCTTGGGTCAGTCACAAGTTCTCCCAGAGCTGTAAGCCACTCTGAGACTCCTTCGGGTAGTGAAGGGTGGGGTATAAAAACCTCTTCTTCTCCTGCTCCTCCTCCTCCTCTTTGCTGACAACCCCCTCCCCTTCCTGATCACTTGCCAGGGCTCTGCCACTTGCACGCCTAGCAGTGCATACTTCCCAGTCCCACCAGTGGATGGCGCACACGGCTGTGAGCATGGGTGGTGGGAGGTCTCACAAGTGGATAAGGGGAAGGATGCACAGGCAAGTGGGAGGGAATGAGGCAGGGGTCATTTCCTGCGGGAGCGCACAGGAGCGAAGCTCCGGCAGTAAAGAGCCCAGGGGGCGGGCACATGCAACAAGCCCCGCCCCCTGCTCCCAGCAGCCCTCAGTCAGAGCAAGAAGCAGCCAGGTAAGTTGCAGAGCTCCCCCCGCCCCCCCGGTCCAAAGCAGTCCAGTGGCATATTTAAGACCAAGTTTTATTCAGGTACAAGCTCTCCCTCCTCTGCGAGGACAGATCTGCACGTCCCCCCCCCCATAGCTAGCAATCCAAAGCAGTCCAGTGGAGCCTGAGCGGTGGGTGTTGCCTTCTGACACACTTCCAGTGATGTCAGGGGGGGTGGCATATGCAAATAAGTTATGCTAATGAGTTGTGCTAATGAGCACCTGCACCTCTTTTTCTACGAAATGACCCCCGGAATGAGGACATGAGCAGGGCTTGGTGGTGGGCAGAGGAGGGGGAAGGGGGCCCTGGGAACTCTCTGCCCGGGGCTTTGCAAAACCTGGAACCGGCCCTGCTGCCAGGAATCTCTGCATGAGGCCCTCGAAGGGCACGTTCAGATGGAGCCAGGCAGAGGTCCAACTCTGTACAAAGCAGTTCCTTCAGTCTTTCTAAAAAACGTTGGCATGAAATAAATGCAGCCTGACTGGATCGATCCGTTACTCGCCTCTGGGAAGGGAACGGACCAACTGAGAAAAAGCTGACCTTAACTTTGCAGTTTCAGGGGGAAAAACATTCCTAAAATGTAAACCAAAATGTGCATCGCCATCTAAAACACATTTATTTTGAAGGGCAGGGGGTTGTGCAGGAGGTTGGACTAGATGGCCTTGGAGGTCCCTTCCAATTCTATGATTCTGTTATTCTAAGCAGCTGCCACCACAGCACAAGGATCTTCAGCTGTGGCTCTGTGTGTGTGCGTGCGTGCACAAACCCCCACACACAGATTCAAAAAGTCTGGGGATCCCTGCTTTAATAAGAGTCCAATATTTCCACCCGCTGCATCATCTACATGCCTTAAACTTGAGAGGAATTTGGCTGTATTTCCAGTCCATTCACTGACCACACAGCACACCTCAGGACTGTGTTTGTGCCATTATTTTAACCAGGGGTCTGTTGGGCCCGGAGCACGCCGGAGCACCGCTCTGGCAGCCCAGGAGCGGGCAGAAATGGCGGTGGCGGCAAGCCCCGACCCCAGTTGCCCGACCCCGAGCTCCTTCTCTGTGGAGTCGCGCACATGGAAAGATCTTTGAACTTTTCCTCTCCCCTCTCCCCCCCCCCCCCCCCCGCCTTGGCTGGGCGGAGGGAAGCGAAGAGAGAAGGGGTTTAAAGATCTTTCCATTGTATTCTACGGCCCATAGAATATAATGGAAAGAGAGAAAGGGTTTAAAGTTTAAAGATCTTTCCATTGTATTCTACGGCCCATAGAATATAATGGATAGTGAGAAAGGGTTTAAAGTTTAAAAATCTTTCCATTGTATTCTATGGCCCATAGAATATAATGGAAAGAGAGAAGGGGTTTTAAACCCCTTCTCTCTTCGCTCCCCCCCCAGCCCGCCTTGGCGGGGCGGCTGGGGAAGTGGAGGGGAGGCTTTTGAAGATGCCTCCCCCCCGCGAGTGGAGGAGTGGGGAATCAAACCCGGTTCTGCCAGATTAGAGTCCGCGCACTTAACCACTGCACCAAACTGGCTCTCAAAAGGGATGCGCAAACACCCAACTTTCCCCTCCATCATCAGTCAACCATAAAACAAAGGCCTTACCGTCCATCCCCAATGGATAAAAGTGATCTGGAGATGAAATTCAAATGCAAAGATGATAAATATGACGACGGTGTAGATCAGCTCGAAGATGGCCAGGGAGACGTAGCCGAGGGTTACCGAGGCACCGTAGCAGATCAGGATGAGTATGCACAGAGCCTAGGGGAAAAGGGAAACACACCCGTCCGTCAAAAGAGAACGCTGAAGGACAGACGTAAACGTCCAAAATGAGGGTGAGGGTTAAAGGTCGACCCCTGGATATATGCAGTTACTCCTTTCATTTTTTCTCCAAAAAGATGAGAACTTTAAGGCATCCGATGACGCTGATGGGCAGTAGGTTCTCGACGGACAGAAGGAAGTACTACTGTGGAATTTGATGCCAGAGGAGGTAGTGATGGCCACAGGAATAAACAGCTTGAAAAGGGGATCAGCCAGATTCATGGAGGGGAAGTCTAATTATGGTTACTAGCCATGGTGGCTGAGGGGAACCTTCTCATTCAGAGGAACTAAGCCCCTGAATCCCAGAGCCAGGAGGCAACCTCAGGGGAAGGCCTCGGCCTCTCTGCCCTGTTGCTGGCCCTCCAGAGGAACTGGCTGGCCCCTGTGTGAGCCAGGAGGCTGGACTAGAGGGACCACAGGCCTGATCCAGCAGGGATCTTCTGGTATTCTTTTGAAAGCCTGGGTCTATGCCCTGTTGCTGGCCCTCCAGAGGAACTGACTGGCCCCTGTGTGAGACAGGAGGCTGGACTAGAGGGACCCTCCCTGGTCTGGCCCAGCAGGGCTCTTCTGGTGTCCTTATCAGGGGAAGGCCTCGGCCTCTCTGCCCTGTTGCTGGCCCTCCAGAGGAACTGGCTGGCCCCTGTGTGAGACGGGATGCTGGACGAGAGGGACCCTCACTGGTCTGACCCAGCAGGGCTCTTCTGATGCTCTTATCAGGGGAAGGCCTCGGCCTCTCTGCCCTGTTGCTGGCCCTTCAGAGGAAATGACTGGCCACTGTGTGAGACAGGATCCTGGACTAGAGGGACCCTCATTGGTCTGATCCAGGAGGACACTTCTTCTTCTTCTTCTTCTTTTTTTAAACCTTTTATTCATGAATATTCTCAAAACAATTCATGCCGTACCATTGACATCAAAAGAGATGCATAGACATAAATGTACAATTCAATATCACATAAAACCTAAACCATAGACACAATAACTTTACCAAAGAGAGATCCTCTGTAATATTCACTCCCCTGTATCATTTAAATTATACACCTGTGGGCACAAGCCAAGGTTGCCACCCTCCTGGTGGGGTCTGGAAATCTCCAACAATAACGGCTCATCTCCAGACTCCAGAGATCAGTTTCCCCTGAAGAAAATGGCTGCTTTGGAGGGTGGACTCTGTGGCAACGTGCCCCACTGAGGACCCTCCCGTGCCCTAAACCCCGTCCCCCCGGGCTCCACCTCCTCAAATCTAAGAAGCAAAGCAGCGTTTGAACCCAATAAGCCACATGCTTCTAAAACTGCTTTAAATCAAGTCAGCCCAGAGAGGTTGCCCCCCCCCCGCCCTCCTGAAGGAGACAGTTTCACCAGAGATCCCAAATGCCATGAAGTTCTCTAGGTGATCCTGGTGGACCTAGGGTTGCCAACCTCCAGGTGGGGCCTGGGGATCACCCAGTATTACAACTGAACTGCAGATGACAGAGATCAGTTCCCCCCCGGAGAAAATGGCTGCTTTGGAGGCTGGACTCTGTGGCATGGTACCCCGCGGAGGTCCCTGCCCTCCCCAGACTCCCCCCCCCCAAAAAATTCCAGGAATCTCCCCAGGTTCCACCCTCAGAATCTCCGGGAATTCCACAGAGTTGGCAGTCCTAGGTAGACCACTTAGCCCAGGGGTGTCAAACATGCAGCCCGGGGGCCGGTTCAGGCCCCCCCGGAGGGCTTTCATCAGTCCCACAGTGGAACCGGCCACCTCCTGCTTCTAGTTCTGCTGCTTGCTTCGCCAGACTCTCTTAATCGCTCATCCATTTCATGTTTTCACCTGGGTCCTAGACTCAGAACTCTGAGCAGGAGATTTCTGTGGTGAATGTCAATAAATCAAAAGTAGGTTTGCAGCTGACAGAGCTAATGTTTGAAGCCTGTTTTTATTTTAAGTAAAAAAAAATATTTTGCGTTTGTGTCCTTTATAAAGTTTATATCTCCGCTACCCGGATTATTTCATGACACACGTGGCCCAGGGGCCCAACAAGGTCTCATTTATGTCAGTCATTATTATTATTTAATTCATTTGTACCCCGCCTTTCTCCCCATAGAAGCTTATGGCATTCTCCTGTCCTCCATTTTGTCCTTACAACCTCCCTGTGAGGTAGGTTAGGCTGAGAGAGTGTGACTGGCCCAAGGTCACCCAGTGAGCTTCTATGGCTTGTGGTGGGGATTCAAACCCGGGTCTTGCAGATACCACTCAGCGGCACCTTTAAGACCAGCAAAGTTTAATTCCGGGTATAAGCTTTCATGTGCATGCACACTTCGTCAGATACCAAGTGTGAAAGCTTACACTTTTAATAAAACTTTGTTGGTCTTAAAGGTGCCGCTGGACTCGAACTTTGTTCTGTTGCTTCAGACCAATGTGGCTGCCCACCTGAAGATACCCTTAACCACTGAAATCTCCGACACAGCTGAAACAAATCATGAGCTTTTGAACATGATACGCTAAGTGGTGTAGAAACTACCTAAGTCTGATTCCAGTACACCTCTGAGACCAACAAAGTTTTATTAAAAGTGTAAGCTTCCGTGTGCAAAACACACTTCTTCTTTCCAGTTTTGTCTGAAGAAGTGTCTTTTGCATACGAAATCTTACACTCCAAATAAAACTTTGTTGGTCTCAGAGTTGCCACTGGACTCAAACTTTGTACCTAGTCTGAAGTATACTTTCTGTAATAATTAATAATCATCATTATGGCAGTGTGTAGTATAGCCAGAGGTTCTAGCCAGATTGTCTGGCAGCCAGAGGTTCTAGCTCTTTTAGCGTTATGCACCACTAGGTGGCAAGCTAGACGTGCTTTTAGGGCACGAGACATTTCAGAGGTGGTTTGCCATTGCCTGCCCTCTGCATCATGACTAGGGTTGCCAAGTGGCACTTACCTTGCCAGCGGGGGACTCCCATTCGGATCCCGGTGCACGCGCGTGCATGTGAAGTGTGCGCCCGCCGCATGCACGTCACAGAGAAGTGACGTCATGACGCTGGGCATGCTGGGGGCGGGGCCACGACCATACAAGGGAAAACCATAGAGTTTTCCCTTGTATGGCCGTGGCCCTGCCCCCAGCGTGCCCGGCGTCATAACGTCACTTCCCTGTGACGTGC
>NW_015174330.1:105867-112751 GCF_001447785.1 Gekko japonicus | reverse complement strand
GAGGCTATATTTGGGCCTATAGTTGTTTCTGAGCCAATTTGTAATAAATACTTGCATTTTTGTATCATGTGCATTATTTATATATATATCGATGTTTTACACTGACTGAAATTAACATCAGACTCCAATCTGGGAGAACCGGGTTTGATTCCCCACTCCTGCACAAGCAGCTGCTGGATGACCTTGGGCAAGCCATAGTTCTGTCAGAGCTGTTCTCTCAAGGACATAGGAATTTTTATTAATTGTTATTCATGTTTTATTGCTTTTATCTGTTTTATATGGGCTTTGCCCCTTGTAAGCCGCCCTGAGCCCGCTCTGCGGGGAGGGTGGGGTATAAATCTTAATAAATAAATAAATAAGGACAGTTCAGGTAAGAGCTCTCTCAGCCCCACCTGCCTCACAGGGTGTCTGTTGTGGGGAGGGGAAGGGAAAGGAGATCATAAGTCGCTCTGAGACTCTGGGTGAAGGGCCCAGTATAAATCCAATCTCCTCTTCTCTTCTTCTTTTTGGTTCTTCATGTTCTGACTGCAACATCTGGCAGCTAAAAATACCAGGTGTGGAGACAAATACTCGGCGTATGCGGAGCCTGAGAGAGGGAGCAGCATACAGTAGCAGGAGAAAAGCTATTGCCGGGCAACCATGAAATAAACTAGGAGTTTGCGGCCAAAGATTCTTGGGACGGGAATAAAGATTTAAAGGGACAGGCACAATTTAGCCGGCAGAGCGAAAGGGAGGGGAGGAACGCATGCCAGGGCAGAGCTAAAAAAGCAAGTGAGAAGGAATCAAGAGGAAAACGGGAGGATAACCAATGAATCGCTGGGGGGCAAAGCTGGGGTTGCCCGCTGCTTGGCAGGGGTCCCAAACCTTTTTTGAGCCTGTGGGCACATTTGGAATTCCGACACAGTGTGGTGTGTGCACAGGCAGGAGATGGCTGCCAGAGGAGGTGGAGCGACGGAATGGTTGGGACAGCGCAGGTCCCTGTGCGGTTGGCGGCCGCTGATACCGAAGCAATGTTTTCAAAAAAAATCTGCACAGCCAGTCACATCTCGATTGGCTTCGGCCTAACATGGCTAGCTGCTTCAGGTGAGTGGCCGTGTTGGTCTGAAGCAACAGAAGAAAGTTTGAGCCAGGTTGGTGTAGTGGTTAAGAGCGGCAGGACTCTAATCTGGAGAACCAGGTTTGATTCCCCACTCCTCCACTTGCACCTGGCTGGATGACCTTGGGCAAGCCATAGTTCTGTCAGAGCTGTTCTTGAAAAAGAGCAGTTTCTGCCAAGAGCTCTCTCAGCCCCACCTCCCTCACAGGGTGTCTGTTGTGGGGAGAGGAAGGGAAGGCGATTGTAAACTGCTCTGAGACACCGAGTGAAGGGCAGGGCATAAGTCCAACTCTCCTCCTCCTGTCTTAAAGGTGCCACTGGACTCAGACTTTTGTTCTACAGCTACCTGCTGTCTCTGTCTACTCTGGAAAGAGCTGAATGTGGCTGCCTCCACCTCCTGGGAACAAAGGGTTGAGGATCCCTACACTCAGCGTTGAGAGCCAGTTTGGTGTGGTGGTTAAGTGCGCGGACTCTAATCTGGGAGAGCCGGGTTTGATTCCCCACTCCTCCACTTGCACCTGGCTGGATGACCTTGGGCAAGCCATAGTTCTGTCAGAGCTGTTCTTGAAAAAGAGCAGTTTCTGCCAAGAGCTCTCTCAGCCCCACCCACCTCGCAGGGTGTCTGCTGAGGGGAGTAATTCTTTGCCAAATAATTTTAAGTAAATGAAAGCATTTGGGATTACTTTCCTTACTTTGTTTGGATCATCTTAAGTTAATGTATGAGCTGTTTTTTCTTAAGTAAAACCTCAGTATTCAGGTTAAATTGCCGTGTTGGCACTTTGCGATAAATAAGTGGGTTTTGGGTCGCAGTTTGGGCACTTGGTCTCTAAAAGGTTTGCCATCACTGTACTAGAGCTCAGTTACCCTTGTCCCTGGACACTAGCAGCCCTCTAGGGCAGTGCCCAAATCTCCCTGTCAGACGAACAGTCAGTCCCGCCCCTGTTTTCTGTACAAAGGCCGAAGCATATTTATAACAAGAGCAAAACAAAGAGGGAGGGGTACCGTTGCGTTGGGCAGGGCCATCCCGTCCTCCAAAAGTGTTTCAGAGCCATTAAGGGGCAAACGTTTCACAGAGGGACTATTTGTGGGCTCAAAGACAGACAAGAGACATTTTCAAAGTGGCGGAGCGGCAGTGACTAAACTTAGCATTACTATTTGGATCCTGGCCTCTTTGGGACGTTGGGTAAAAGAAATGGCCCGCCTCCTTCTTCATAGCAGCTTATCATGTTAGACATCAGCAAGCGGCATCTTTTCTTTCCCCGGCTGGTGGTGGGAGATCATCAAACAATAATAGGCTTACACGTCCCACAGCTCTTAGAGACGCAGGAACATGGGTCAGCGAGAAGCTGGAAACCCTACCGCAGGCCGCGCTTAAATCACCGTAAACAAAAATAAAATGCTATATTTGAAATGCTTTTTTTTAAAAAAAGCCACACATCTGTTCTGGGTATTAGTTGACCAGAACCGTTTTTGATATTCTGGAGACTATACAACCAGTTTGGTGTACTGGTTAAGGAGTGCCGGTTTGGTACAGTGGTTAAGTGTACGGACTCTAATCTGGGAGAACCAGGTTTGATTCCCCACTCCTCCACATGCAGCTGCTGGCATGGCCTTGGGTCAGTCACAAGTTCTCTCAGAGCTGTTCTCTCAAGAGCAGTCCTCGAGGGCTCTCTCAGCCCCACCTCCCTCACAGGATGTCTGTTGTGGGGAGGGGGAGGTAAAGGAGTTTGTAAGCCGCTCTGAGACTCCTCTGGGTAGTGAAGGGCAGGGTATAAATCCAATTTCTTCTTCTTCTTTTTCCTCACAGGGTGTCTGTTGTGGGGAGGGGGAGGGAAAGGAGTTTGTAAGCCGCTCTGAGACTCCTTTGGGGATTGAAGGGCAGGGTATAAATCCAATCTCTTCTTCTTCTTCCTTTACCTCACAGGGTGTCTGTTGTGGGGAGGGGAAGGGAAAGGAGTTTATAAGCCACTCTGAGACTCCTTTGGGTAGTGAAGGGCGGGGTATAAATCCAATCTCTTCTTCTTCTTTTGTTCCAGTGTGGGTTTGGTAAAACAGCGGAGTGAATGCTAGATGCAGAATGGGCCATAATGCTCCTCCTAAGCTGTGGAGTCTTATGAGCAAAAATTGTACTTCCGCCAGCCAAAAACACAGCTTGATTTTAAGGAGGGGGAGGGGGAGAAGAGGAACACGCTCTCCGTGGTGGAAAGTGGTCGCAGCAGACTTCTGGAGACCCTGTAGGGTTTTCAAGGCAAGAGACATTCACAGGTGGCTTGCCGTTGCCTGCCTCTGTGCCGCGATCCTGGGACTTCCTTGGTGGTTTCCCATCCAAGTACTAACCAGGCTTGACCCTGCTTAGCTTCCAAGATCTGATGAGGCTGTGGTAGCCAGCCTTTCTACGCTGTCTAGCCACTAGGTAATACATAATACTGGCATTCTCTTTTCAAATAAAAGGGGAGTATCTCTTACATCGGTCTCCCAGCTTCGGTGCAATCTAATATATCTTGCCCAGGCAGAAACTAACATAGTTAGGCCGCCAAGTACTTTCTGAAGCTAAATTCGATCTCTTTATTTTACTGAATTGTCGATGCATCTCAAACTAATACGAGCCTGTTTATATTAAAGCCTAGTTACCGCAAAAATAGTCCGGGCCAGACATCGGAATGATTCCTATCAAAGAATACTTGGACTGGTTAAAATTTCAGAACTGATGTAAAGTGATAAAATAACAAAGTTCATGGGAGAAGTGTCTCTCCCTAGCACACCTGGCTCAGAGACGGATTTAATTTAGCAAATACTGGAATAAGCAATTTGCTTTAATTAGGATTAAGAGGATGGGGTTTTTTTAAAAAAAATCATTAACTCATGATTGTGATGTTGTAGATTTGGGATACTTATAGTCAAGGGTCATTTCCTGCGGGAGCGCATAAGAGCGGAGCTCCGGCAGTAAGGAGCTCAGAGGGTGGGCACATGCAACAAGCCCCACCCCCTGCTCCCAGCAGCCCTCAGTCGGGCCACGAGGAGCAAGAAGCAGCCAGGTAAGCTGCAGAGCCCCCCCACCGTCCCACCTTCAGGTACAAGCTCTCCCTCCTCTGTGAGGGCAGATCTGTGTGTCCCCCCCCAATAGCTAGCAATCCAAAACAGTCTAGTGAAGCCTGAGGGGTGGGTGTTGCCTTCTGACACACTTCCGGTGATGTCAGGGTGTGTGGCATATGCAAATAAGTTAGGCTAATGAGTTATGCTAATGAGCTCCTGCACCTCTTTTTCTACGAAATGACCTCTGCTTATAGTTATTGTAAAAGCAATACCCAGCAGTTCCCAAATTCCTTTCCACAATGAATCTCAGCATGCGCTCTTATCAATACATCCCACGCACACACTTACTTGACACTGAACCACAATTTCTATGAAACCATGATGCTAACTCTTGGTTACCTTTTACCTCCGGTACCTTGTGTTACATTTTATGGCACACATGGCCCAGCCCAACAAAGTGCCCTTGTAACAAATGAGTTCGACATCTCTGTTTTAGACAGTGCTTATTCTTCCTGTATTTCCCCCCCCTCCCCAAATCAAAGTGCTGGAGAGGTGTGTCTACACACACACACATATACATACCCACAGTCACGCACACCCACAGGATGAAATGTGAGCCCTATGATCCAAATATATATACTCAGGGGTCATTTCATAGAAAAAGAGGTGCAGGAGCTCATTAGCATAACTTATTTGCATATGTCACACCCCCTGACATCACCAGACGTGTGTCAGAAGGCAACACCCACCACTCAGGCTCCACTGGACTGTTTTGGATTGCTAGCTATTGGGGGGGGGAACATGCAGATCTGTCCTCACAGAGGAGGGAGAGCTTGTACCTGAATAAAACTTGGTCTTAAAGGTGCCACTGGACTGTTTTGGACCAGGGGGCCAGGGGGAGCTCTGCAACTTACCTAGCTGCTTCTTGCTCTGACTGAGGGCTGCTGGGAGCAGGGGATGGGGCTTGTTGCATGTGCCCGCCCCCTGGGCTCTTTACTGCTGGAGCTCCGCTCCTGTGCGCTCCTGCAGGAAATGGCCCCTGTTTATATACTTCATTTACACCCTGACTTTCTCCCTCACTGGGACCTAAAATAGTTTACATCGTTCTCCTTTCCTCCATTTTATCCTCACAACAACCCTGTGAGGTAGGTCTGGCTTGAGTGAGTCTGGCTTGAGTGAGTGCTAGTTCTTACCTCTAAAGCCCTATATGGCCGGGGACTTACTTACCTAAGGGACCGCCTTTCTCCACATGTACCCCAGAGAGCACTAAGATCTGGATCCCAAGATTGCCTGGTTCTTCCGGGCCCGAAAGAGGCCAGGTTGGCTATAATGAGGGCCTGGGCCTTCTCCGTGGCGGCTCCTCACTGGTGGAATTTGCTCCCGGATGACATCAGGGCCCTGCGGGACCCCCTACAGTTTCACAGGGCCTGCAAAACGGAGCTCTTCCACCAGGCTTTCAAGTAGGGTGCCACCTCGATTTTATGGCCCTGGCCCTAATATCAACATCAGTATCAACCTGGCCTTAACATCAGCACCACCGACAGCTAGAAGTTTAACACCTTGGCAGGAGCCTGGAAACTGCCGTTCAGTGACAACAGAATGTCGCCACCTTGTAATAACATCACGTGCTGCGTAATTACGGCTTTATACCTAAACTAATTTTAATGTTGTTTATATTGGAGTTCTAATGTACATTTATATCTACGTTGTGAGCCGCCCCTGAGCCCGCCAATAAATAGTAAATGCTACCAGGGGTGTTGGCGGGGCCTGAGTTTGGAGTAAAAATGCTGCCCACCTCTAAGGGGCAGGGGTCTCCCCCCCACCCCCAAAGGAGGCTGTAGCTTTGTATCTGAAAGACACATTCTTCTCAACGGGGAGGGGGCACAAAGGCGTTAAGGCCGCTCTCTAGCGGACTGCCATGTTTTTTGTTTTGCTGTGAAGTCACAGCCGACTTATGACAACCCCCATAGGTTCTTCAAGACAAGAGACGCTTGGAGGTGGTTTGCCACTGCCTGCCTCTGCATAGCAACCCTGGACTTCCTTAGTGGTCTCCCATCCAAATCCTGACCAGGCTGACCCTGCTTAGCTTCTGAGATCTGACGAGATTGGGCCAGCTTCGGCCGTCCAGGTCAGGGGAGACCGCCGTGTACTCTCTTTAAAACCAATAACAGTAAACTTACAGAGAAGTTTTTCCTCAGGCGGATAGAAAAAAAGCCACCCTGTTCAGGCAAGGCAGCTGACCACGGAAGCCCCTGCGACACGGCAAGACACAGAGTGAGGGGCAGACACCGATGGCTTCAGAGCCACCCTCAGTGACACCTGTACGCAACATGACTCAGATTCAGCAAAGGAAGAGCAAAGGGTTGGAGTGGCTCTTCCCCTCGCGCTTTCCCACTTTGTCCATTTCAGACTCTCACACGTGTAAAGCAGGACTCAGGTCTGAATTGGCAAATGTGGAATAAAAAGTGTGCTGGCTCCAACAGAACGTAAGAACATCAGAAGAGCCCTGCTGGATCAGACCAGTGGTCCATCCAGTCCAGTTTGGTGTAGTGGTTAAGTGTGTGGACTCTAATCTGGGAGAACCAGGTTTGATTCCCCACTCCTCCACTTGCACCTGCTGATGTGACCTTGGGTCAGTCACAAGCTCTGGCACAGCTGTCCTTGAAAAAGAGCAGTTTGTGTCAGAGTTCTCTCAGCCCCACCCACCTCACAGGGTGTCTGTTGTGGGGAGGGGAAGGGAAAGGAGTTTGTAAGC
>NW_015174330.1:98782-105357 GCF_001447785.1 Gekko japonicus | reverse complement strand
CCAAAAGAAGCATTTAGGTGGACATTTTTGAGGGGAGGTAGGGATGAGGAAAGTCCTGCTCCAATGAAGGAAATCTTATCAGTGGACTTTCTGTGTGGGACCCAACCCAGTTATTTCAACTTAATTATTCCAGAGTTAATAAGAGGAGTTTCTTTTTAGGTAACTGGTTATAAGAAATGCCTTTATGGGGCAATCTTCAAGGATGATCGCCTTGCTCGCCTCACAATTATTGGCACAAGAGAAGCTGACCAAGTACCATACAGCGGTTAGAGCATCAAGAGGAGAGAGACGCAAGTTCAAATCTCCACTCATCCCTGAAGCTCGATAGATACTTTGGGCCAGTCACACATTCTCAGCCTAACGTACCTCACAAGACCGATTAATAAAATGGAAGAGGGGGACCCATGTATGCAGCCCAAGCTTTTTGAGCAGGGGTCCCCCAACCTTTTTAAACCTGTTGGCACCTGTGGAATTCTGAGAGGGTCGTTAGCTTTACCCAAAAATGGCTGCCACAGGTGGTAGCGCCAACTCAAAATGTTTGCCTCAGGGATACCTCCCTCCTCATGCCTCCTAGGAAGAAGGAAATCTTAAAGGGGGAATGGAATCCTGACTAAGAAAAACCCAGATGCGTATCAGCTCTCCTCCACCTCCTGAGAGAAACTTTTCCATCTGGATGAGAGCAGCCAATATTTATTTTATTTTATTTATATCCCGCCCTCCCCACATAGCAGGCTCAGGGCGGGTTCCATCATCCCAGGTAACAATTACATAAATACGCAAACAACAGCCAAAACTAAGTAAAATACCTCAAAATTACAATACAAACTGTAAATTCCAATACTCCAGAGCCTCAACAGAGTCTACCACAAGTTGGGCTCCAGATGGTTACTCAGATCTGGGTTACTGGAGGGGAGGCCCAATAAGGTGCGGACGCCCACCACCTTGGCTAAAAGCCTGGCGGAAGAGCTCCGTCTTACAGGCCCTGCGGAACTGTAAAAGGTCCTGCAGGGCCCTGATCTCATAAGGGAACTCATTCCACCAGGTAGGGGCCAGGCCCGAAAAAGCCAGTTTGGTGTCGTGGTTAAGTGCGCGGACTCTAATCTGGGGGAACCAGGTTTGATTCCCCCACTCGCACCTGGCTGGATGACCTTGGGCAAGCCGTAGCTCTGAGAAGAGCTGTTCTTGAAAAAGAGCCATTTCTGTCAGAGGTGTCGGTGGTGGGGAGGGGAAGGGAAAGGAGTTTGTAAGCCACTCCTTCGGGCAGTGAAGGGCGGGGTATAAATCCAATCTCTTCTTCTTTTACCTCACAGGGTAAAGCTTTGCTGCGGGTTTTGTGGCAGTGCCTGGACTGCATGCCGCTTTCACTTTGTTTGCTGTCTGCATGGATTTATGGCCGTTCTGGGGTGACTCTGCCGTCAGTACGGCGTTGAGCCTTATCTTGGTGTAGTGGTTAAGTGCGTGGACTCTAATCTGGGAGAACCGGGTTTGATTCCCCACTCCTCCACATGCAGCTGCTGGTGTGACCGTGGGCCAGTCACACGTTCTCTCAGAGCAGTCCTCTCAAGGGCAGTCCTCGAAAGAGCTCTCTCAGCCCCACCCAGCTCACAGGGTGTCTGTTGTGGGGAGGGGAAGGGAAAGGAGTTTGTGAGCCGCTCTGAGGCACCTTTGGGTAGTGAAGGGCGGGGTATAAATCCAATCTCTTCTTCTTAGTTGAGGCAAGACAGACCTCCCTGAGGCTGGTGACCACAAGGAGATGCTGGTCCGTAGACCGTAGTGTCCCGTAGGGCTCATAGCAAGTCCTGTCCTACAGTGGCCCCACCCACTTTCTGAAAAGCTTGGGAGGGCACCAAGGGAAGCACTGGCAAGTGCCATGGAGCCCAGGTGCACCGTGTTGGGGAACCATACCTTAGAGGAAGGGTTGCGATAAAGAGAGACACATACAGAATGGTCTTTATAATTTAGAGAGAATACGCATAAGAACATAAGAGACGCCAATGTTGGATCAAGCCAAAGGCCCATCCAGTCCAACACTCTGTATCACACAGTGGCCAGAAATACCAGGTGCCATCAGGAGGTCCAGCAGTGGGGCCAGGACATTAGAAGCGCTCCCACTGTTGCCCCCCCCCCAAGCACCAAGAATACAGAGCATCACTTGCCCCAGAGCCCCTATCTAAACCTTGTGGCTACGCACAAGGTATGCAGCACCCTCAGCCTTCCGAGGGACAGGGTGTGGTACAGCAAGGCAGGCGGAATGCCTTCCCCTTTTCCTGTTCACTGTCCTAATGGGCCTTGTTGGGACCTGCTGTTCACAATCCAATTAAAAAAACACACACACATACAATCTATCATTCCTAGGCTGCTATCACACACCCAACCCCGTAGCCTTAAAGGAGCCATCCACTGCTTTGCAATTCCAATCTGTGTCGTCGTCGCACAGGGTGGGGCCAGTGTTCCCTCTTAGCTGAGTCAGTGTGAGCTAGCTCACAGTTTTTTAGCCCCCAGCGCACAGATTTTGGTCTTCGCTCAGGAAGGGATGGCTCCAGAGCCAACCGATTTATGCAGGAGCCCAATCGCTCGCTCACCACTTCAATGCCAGTCGCTCACAAAGTAGAATTTTTGCTCACAAGACCCCACAGCTTACAGGGAGCATTGGGTGGGACCGGTTCGTGTAAGGGCTTGCTAGTGGTCTTCCAAGATGGAGGCCGAGGGAAGCCCACAACCACCTGTGCGCCTTCCCAGGAAGCGGGATCAAGACTCTGCAATGCTCCTCCAGACTTGCAGCTGGATCAGGTTAATCATTAACGCAAACTGAGAGATTTATGGAAGAGTCCGGCCGGCTGCCCTGGCACAGAAGGCAGAACCGCAGCTGTGCCTGTAACTGAAACAGGGACAGGCCGTTCTCTCATCTCCTGTTAGGGCAAAGCGGTGGCAAATGCCTCTTCCCAGGGGTGGGGTGGGACATCCAAAATACTAACATGCCTGTGCACTGCCTCAGATATAATTAAGACACATTTGCGCAGAACCACAGCAGGGCACTGGCAATACACCCTCAGTACATTCACCTGTTGTAAACAAGTGGCGCATTTACAAATTGCCTGTGCGCACTGCAAATTATAATGTACCTCACTTGCATTTTCAGCAGTTGGTGTGCAGACCAATAAAAAGGACGTGCAGACAACAGGCGGGGAATGAAAAGAGGCATTCATACAAGTGTGTACTGTGGAAGACGACAACTGCATGCGATTGGCTATCTAATATTTATAAACGGATATTCTCCCCACAATACCAACACCTCCTGGCACATTGTCATGCACAGGATCTGGGAGTGGTGGGGGTGGAAAATGCTGTCCGAGTTGCAACCAAATTACAGTGACCCTGTAGGGTTTTCCAGAGGTGGTTTGCCATTCCCTGCCTCTGCGTAGCGACCCTGGACTAGGACTTCCTTGGTGGTCTCCCTTCCAAATACTATCCAGGGCTGACCCTACTTAGCTTTTAAGACCTGAGTCCTTGGTGGTCTCCCTTCCAAATACTATCTAGGGCTGACCCTACTTAGCTTCTAAGACCTGAGGAGATCGAGCTAGCCTGGGCCACCCAAGTCACGGCCGAGACAAACAGAGGTGGTCTGCCACTCTCTGCCTCTGCGCAGCAACCCTGGACTTCCTTGGCAGTCTCCCCTCCAAGAACTAACTAGAACTGTCACTGTTTAGCTTCTGAGACCTGGTGAAATCAAGCTAGCCTAGGCCTTTCAGGTTAGGGGAGAGATGAACAGAGGTGGTTTGCCGTTGCCTGCCTCTGCGTAGCAACCCTGGACTTCCTAGGTAGTCTCCCATCTAAATAATAACCAGAGCTGACCCTGCTTAGCTTCCAAGATCTGAGGATATGGGGCTAGGCTGGGCCATCCTGGTCAGGGGAAGGATGTGGGAGACCCAGGTTCCAACCCCCATTTCTGCCACGGAAGGTCGCCGGGTAATCATGGGCCAGTCACACACTTGCAGCTTGACCTTCCTCACAGGGTTGTTGTGAAGGCAAAATGGAGGACAGGAAAACAACTTGAGCCACTTTGGGTCCCCATTGGGGGAGAAAGGCAGGGTACCAGCAAAGGTCAGTAATAATAAATAAAATTCACAACACACTCTTCCCCTCTCAATATTGTGAAACACTGCAGAACAGCAACCCCACGGAGCAAGCCCAGGCGTGGGTAGCCGCGGGTAGCCATCAGGTGGCTCGATCCAAAACGGATGACAAGCAATGTTACATTTATTTCAAAACAGACTCTGCTCCATCGTAAAGCTTTGCCGCTGTTAATTAAGCAACCCCAAATCCTGGTAGCCAGGAGCACTAAACCACAACTAATTATAAAGGACAATACCCTAATTTACAACAGCCAGAACAGAGTGGTATGTTTTTTCAAAAACCAGCACACCTGCCTTGGTAACAGAACTTCTAACTGGATGCTCTGATTGACTTTACTCTGTCACACACGCCTGGAATCGCAAGCTACTACGAGCGAACACTTCCATTCAAAACATGTGCTGAAAGCTAAATTCTGCCCCATCCCAGTGTGTCAGCGAACATGCTTTGTTCCAGCAGTACTCTCGCTTCTGCGGAGGCTGCCCGAAAAAAGAAGCAGCAGAAATCCAACAGGTGGTGGTTTCTAGCACATTCTAGCACAAAAGCGCTGAGATTGCAGGCAGCTGCATGGAACCAAAGAGAATCCAAGCCCCAGAAATCATGTAGCATGTTTTCTGAAGACACCCCCTCCCTGGCAAACCTCTGAGTTCTCTAGAAATTATGTAAAGTTCTGGAGGACACTCAAAAGCAGCTTTAATTAAAAAATACTCAACTTTTTTGGAGAGAAAAGAAAGAATCCGTGCAACCCAGAGAATCCCTCCCCGTTCCCACATGCAAGGGTAAACCCGAAGGCCTGAGGCGCTGCATGCACACCTGGGGGAAGTGATTGCAACACTGCCGTACCCACGGTGGGTCCCCTTTAATTAACACCCCCCACGGCATGCAGCCCCTCCCGGACCCACCGAGAGCCCGCCCTCCAATTAACTCGTCAGACCCACACAGAGTCTTGTCTGTCCGTGTCCGGCCGGCCCCGGTGAGTCATACGTGGGCATATGCGCACGTTCGGCCGCACCCAAAAACATGGCCGGAGGGAGAGGGAGGAGAGAGCGAGAGGGGGAAAAAAACCGGGGAAGGTCTTGAGAACATGGAGGGCGCCGCGAGAGGTGCAGTCAGAGGAAATGGCACTTAAGTTGCATCATGCTGCTCTTTTCCCCTCCCTTCTCCAAAACGGGCGTTGGAAGCCAGAGGTCCGCTGCGCATCAGGCGCATGGGTCATCCGGCGGAGTTTATGCACTTCGGACGAGAATGAAAGGAGCTTTGTGACATTTGGAGGAGTGTGAGGCTTATGGCCCAGGGTCAAGGCGTTGCCTTTCCAGGCCTCCTTTTTATGGGGTGTGTGTGTGTGTTTGAAATTGCACCAAGCTTTAATCCTTTCCTCCAGGGTGAGCCACATCAGAGCAATGGGGGTCGCACTCTTCCAAAGAGAAAGGGGCCGAAAAGAAACGGCAGACGGGTCTGCGTTGCATGCATTACTCCTTAAGCCGGGTTGCAAACGCGTGCCAACCGAGGGTCCCTTTGCTACTCTTTAACAGGTGTCGCCAGTCCTTTGGACACCCAAACGGGGGATCCCCTTTTCCTTCCGCCTTCTCTTCTTTCGCTCCTATTCTGAGCCGTCCGAGAAGTCTCCTCCGATACCCCTCCCCTCTCTCTCCTTCCACGATCCGCCCGCTGTTGTGCGTCTGGCTCCGAATTCGAATCCCCTCCTGCGGTTGGGGGGAGACGCGCCGTCGCCCCCCCCCTCCGGTCCGCCCCCTTTAACCCTCCCCGCGCTGGAAAGGCGCCCGCTTTCCCATATAGGGCGTTTCCTCGGCCAGCGATCTCCGGGGCGCTGCCAAAAATAAAGCCGCCGCCACCGCCCTTGCCAAGAGGTACCCCGGACGCCTGGGTTCCCTGCACGACGCGCCCCTTTCTGGAAGGCCCCCCTCCTCGGGGAAAAGGTCGGAGGGTTAACAGCAAGCGAGAGAGTCGCCCTCTTTCCATCCCCCCCCCCACTCTGGTCGCCACGTGCTAGATCGCAATCCGAGGCCGGAAGAGGCTGTTTTGAAATTGACATGCAAGATTCCCCCCACCCCCGGGGGGGTTTGTTTAAGAGAAGCCAATTCTTTCCTCTCCCCCTTAGAAAACGACACCCTTCCCGCCCCCAGCAATTTCACTCCTTCCTGCCAACTCTCTATCTGCCGCCTTCTACCAACCTCCAATGTTCCCTCTAAGCTGTGGAGTCTTGTGAGCAAAAATTCTACTCTGGGAGCGACTGGCATTCAAGTGGTGAGCGAGCAATTTGCCTGCTGCATAAATTAGCTTGCTCTGGAGCCATCCCTTCCTGAGCGAAGACAAACATGTGTGAGCCGGAGGCTAAAAAACTGTGAGCTGGCTCACACTCACTCAGCTTAGAGGGAACAGTGCCAACCTCTATAGGAGAGGATGGATAGGTTGGGGTGGGGGGT
>NW_015174330.1:98300-98475 GCF_001447785.1 Gekko japonicus | reverse complement strand
TCCCCAACGGGGTGCCCGGGGGCGCCTGCGGCAGCCTCCCAGCACTATTTTTTTTAGAAAGGGGGTGGGGCCAGGTGGGACTCTCCCCCAGCGGGCTTCCTCATTGGCCGTTGGAGATTTGACACAGGCCGTGCAGACTTTTGAAGCGTGTGCAAGGTGCGACTGGAGGTAAACA
>NW_015174330.1:88844-98016 GCF_001447785.1 Gekko japonicus | reverse complement strand
TACAGTTTAAAACCAATAAATTACAATAAAATATCACAACCATTACAGCAAACTTAAGCAAGACGGGGAGGTCTTAACCTCACATAGCTGCGTCCTGTGATCTTATCCTCAGAGCCGTATTTATGCAGCAGCCAAATCGCTCGCTCACAACTTTAATGCCAGTCGCTCACCAAGTAGAATTTTTGCTCACAAGACTCCACAGCTTAGAGGGAGCCTTGTTGGGGGACCCCTGCTGTGGAGCTTTTAAGTGTGGCTAGTCCTCAGGAAGGCGCTGCGACTAAAGGCTACGATCCTGTGCCTGTACAGCCTTGGCATTATGGCCTAGTGAATCAGGGGAGGCCTACTTCTGAGTAAGCATGCAAAGGAGGGCGCTGCCAGACCCTTCAGTAGTGATTGGTTTTGAGAAAAAAACAACCCTTTATGATCCAGCTGTGAGGACATGATTTTTCTCCTTCTTTGGAGGTTTTCAAGCAGAGGCTAGAGGGCCATCGGACAGCAGTGCTGGTTCTGTGAACTTGGGCAGATCATCAGAAAGGGAGGGCAGGGCGGGTTGCCTCAGTGCTTAGTTCTCCTGGCCCTTTCTTTACACACCCAGGGAAGTGCCTATTGCCACGTTGGGGCCAGGAAGGAATTTTTCTCCAGGCCAGTTTGGCTGGGGATCCTGGAGATGGTTTTGGGTTTTTTTTTTGCCATCTTCTGGGCATGGAACAGGGGTCACTAGGGTGGGAATGGGGGATATTTGTGAATTTCCTGCATTGTGCAGGGTGTTGGACTAGATGACGCTGGAGATTCCTTCTAACTCTATGATTCTGTGATTCCTTTCCTCAGAAGTAAGACCCCCCCCCCCCAATTGATTGACTTCTGAGACATACAGATGACGGGGTGTGTGGGTAGAATGACAAAGGAGATGAGCTCTGGAACTTGTTTTCATGGTCATGTTATCTTCCTTGCCCCCAAGAAAGGTTCTTGTGCTTGTACAAGATAGCAACAAGCAACAAGTAGAAAGTCCATTTTTTCTCACCCAGAGAATTACTGGTGGAGGGATTTTGTACACCTACTAGATTTCTTCCTGTCCTGCAACTCTTAAAGACTCAGAAACTCCCCCTGCCAAGAACTGCCACCTTCTGATTGGACAGGCAAAACTCAACAGGTGCAGCGCCCTCCCTCTCCTGGCTTAGAAAGGCTTGACCTGTTGATTTCTGCCTGTCTCTCTGGAGACTTTCTAAAAGCTTAAGCGGGATACAAAATGGGGATTTTGTGGCTGGGAAGGTAACAGCGTACCGTGCGGCTTGGTGTTTAGTCATGCCGGCCACATGACCACGGAAACGTCTTCAGACAGCGCTGGCTCTTCGGCTTTGAAATGGAGATGAGCACCGCAACCCTAGAGTCGGACTCGACTGGCTTTCGAGCAAGGGAACCTTTACCTTTACTGGTATGTATGGACCGTAAGCTGTTCTAAATTGGGCGTAGTACAGCTTTTAAAACAACTAAGCAAATAAATAGGTCGATGCCTCTGTTCAGAACAAAGCTGTTAAAGAAACGGGAGTTCTTAAAGCAGAGAGGTTGTGAAGAAGGGGGCTTCCTGTGGATATGAGGAGGGGTGTTTATATCTAGAGCAAAGTTTGAGTCCGGTGGCCCCTTTTAGACCAACAGAGATTAATTCTGGGTATAAGCTTTCATGTGCAAGCAGACTTCTTTAAATATCTACAAGATTTGATAGCCCCAGCTATTTTGTGGGTGAGGAGGAGCTGCAGGCGCAAGGCCAGAGCGGCAACTGTTCTTGCCACCCTGCCTGGCTTGCCATGTCCACAAAAACGTTTTCTCTGTCTCGTTTTCCAAATTTGGAGCATTTTCATGATGTCATCTTCTAATTGCCTTCTTTCCAAACTTGCTTTGCTCTCTTTTAGGAAAGAAAATCATCCAAGTTGTCAGCATTTGCATTAGTAACTGGAGCACCTAAGGGTTAAAAAAATAGAACTGGAGGGAGCACAAGGGTCATCTAGTCTGACCACCTGCACTGTGCAGGAAATTCAAAGCTACCCCCCACCCCACCCTCCATGATACCTGCATTATGGGAGGCAAAAAAACTCAAGGATTCCTGGGCCAGGTTAGCTTGGAGGAAAATTCCTGCCTGACCTCAAAGTAGCAATTGGTATTTCCCTTCCCGCCTTCTCTCTCAGAATCTGTGTAAATTCATAATGAGTCTTCACCCAAAGAGTAATTAACACGTGGGATTCACTGCCGCAAGAAGGGGTGGTGGCTACAGGCATAGCTTCAAGAGAGGACTGGATAAACATTTGGAGCAGAGGTCCATCAGTGGCTATTAGCCACAAGGTATAGATAGGAATTCTTGGTCTGGGGCAAGTGATGCTCTGTATTCTCGGTGCTTGGGGGGCAACAGTGTGTGTGGGGGCTTCTGGCCCTGCTGGTGGACCTTCTGATGGCAGCTGGTATTTTTGGCCACTGTGTGACATAGTGTTGGACTGGATGGGCCCTTGGCTTGATCTGGTATTTATATCTGTAAGTTTATGGAAAAATAACAAAGTTTTGGTTTTTAAAAAAAGAAAGTATGCGAAAGAGATCTTGGGGTAAGAGTGGACTGTAAACTAAATATGAGCAGTCAGTGTGATGTGGTGGCAGAAAGGCAAATTCAGCCTTGGGCTGTATTAAAAGGGCCATGGCATCGAAATCACAGGAGGTCGTAGCCCCTCTGTATACTGCCTTGGTCAGGCCGCACCTGGAGTACCGTGTGCAGTTCTGGAGGCCTCGCTTCAAAAAGGACGTGGGCAAAATCGAGAGGGTGCAGAAGAGAGCGATGAGGATGACCTGGGGTCTGGAGACTGAGCCCTATGAGGAAAGGCTGAGGGCCCTGGGAATGTTTAGTTTGGAGAAGAGGAGTTTGAGGGGGGACATGATTGCTCTCTAAATACTTGAAAGCCTGTCATTTGGAGGAGGGCAAGGAGCTGTTCCAGTTGGCAGCAGAGGAGAGGACCCGAAGCAACGGGTTTAAATTACACGCAGAAAGGTACCGGCTGGGTATTATGTAAAAACTTTGTAAGCGCACAAGCACGGTCAGAGTGGTTCAAAGGTGGGATCAGCTGCCTAGGGAGGTGGTTGGCTCCCCTTCGCTGACAGCTTTCAAGAAGAGGCTGGACGAATATTTGTCAGAGATGCTGTAGGCTGGTCCTGCATTGAGCTGTATGGTCTGTATGGCCCCTTCCAACTGTATGATTCTAAGTGAGAATCGGGGCTGGCTCTATACAGGAGTGTGAGATTGGGGGGGCCCTGTCAGAGAGCTGGCAGAAAGAGGTCTGAGAATCGGTAGGGAGAACATCCACACACCCTTGTCCCTGCATCCTTTGGTGCCACTGCCAGGTACCCCTTCTCCCTTTTCCTCCATCACATCTGTGCAGAAATGCTCTGCAACAGTAACTGTGCCCCCCTCATCGTCCAGTCCCCGCCTTTCAAAATTGAGCCAGACTGTGAAGCAAGGGGGTCCCACAGACGTCTGCCTGTGGCCACCATGGTGCCTGCAAGCATATTTCTCGGTGGTGCCCGTGAAGCCTTTTTAGAACGTGGAAGGAATCAAGGGGGGCTGTTGGCCACTGGAGATTGGATTGGCTGTGCTGATTTGGCAATGCGTGTTTGTAACTGGGGGCAGTTGGCCACTGAAGCTGAGTTAGTGTGAGCTAGCGCACAGTTTTTTAGCCTCCGGTTCACACATTTTTGTCTCAGCTCAGGAAGGGAGGGCTCCAGAGCAAACTAATGTATGCAGTAGCCAAATCACCTGCTCACAACTTTCATGCCGGTCGCTCACCAAGTAGAATTTTTGCTCACAGGACTCCACAGCTTAGAGGGAGCGTTGACTGGGAGGGTGTCCTTTTTCACACTCCAGACGCTTGGAATCCTTTGAAAAGAATCAGGTTTGGCGTCGCCGTCTCTCTTTCTCAGGTTCCCGCCAGTTTAACCTTTTATCGAGGTTTCCCAGAAGACAGAGCGGCACAGAATCCAGTCTAATCAGATAGGGAGGAAATGTTGTTTGCCTTGTGAAGCCGCTCCCATGTTCTTTTCCAGTTCAGGAAGCTGGAAAGTGAAGGGTGGCAAAGCTGGTATCAGCTCCCGGAGAAAGTGTTCTGAGTCCTAAATTTGGAAGGGCCTTCAAAGGGCCCTGCTCTTATCCGGGAAGACCAAGCCCTCCTGAGGTCTCCACCCCAATTTTACAGTCAGTAAAAATGATAGAGGAAAGGTTAAGGCGCTTAGGGCTCTTTAGCTTGGAGAAACGACGACTGAGGGGTGACATGACTGAGGTTTATAAGATTATGCATGGGAAAGAGCAGGTAGAGAAAGAGGTACTTTTCTCCCTTTCTCACCATACAAGAACTCGTGGGCACTCCATGAAACTGCAGAGCGGTCGGGTTAGAACGGATAAAAAGAAGTACTTCTTCACCCAAAGAGTGATTAACACTTGGAATTCACTGCCACAGAAGGTGGCGGCAGCTACAAGCATGGACAGCTTCAAAAGGGAATTAGATAAGCATATGGAACAGAGGTCCATCAGTGGCTATTAGCCACAAGGTATAGATAGGGACTCTGGGGCAAGTGATGCTCTGTCTTCTTGGTGCTTGGGGGGGGGGGTCAACAGTGGGAGGGCTTCTAATGTCCTGGCCCCACTGGTGGACCTCCTGATGGCACTGGTATTTCTGGCCACTGTGTGATACAGAGTGGTGGACTGGATGGGCCTTTGGCCTGATCCAGCATTGGCATCTCTTATGTTCTTAAAGAGGATTAAATATCTTTAAGAGTGCTGGTTTAAAGACTGGCATTCTGTTCTTAGAAAACGGATATATCGCCTTCTGCAAGAAATAATGTTTTAGGGTTAAAATGTAAAGGGCTAGATTTTAGCATAGTGAGTTAAGGTTGCCACCTTTGGGTTGGACAATTCCTGGAGATTTGGGGTTGAAACGTGGGAGGGGTGAGGAGGGCGTAGTGCACCCTAGAAGCCACAAATATCCAAAGCAGGATAGTGTGCCTGCAATATTCTGTGATTTTCTATTCTTACACAGTCCATACTTATAATGGGGTTCCCCCCCCCCTCGCTTTTGATATTTGTCTACCATTGAGTCTTGGCTGAGGAAAAGTCCCATGACTTGAAAGGAGCAACATCCAAATCCGGATATCACAGATAGAAATCTCTTTGGAGTCTACCCAGAAATTTGTTTGTACTCAACTTACGTGGTTTTCCATTTGGACTGGACGTATATGGTTTTCCGTTTGGTCACTAAAATCTATAATTTTGGTATGCAGCCTTCTGATAAGCGAATGTGTTAAAAAGTGAGGATATTATACGAAAAATAAGGAAACGTAACTTGTTTGAGAACTTTATTTTTTTGCGCACCGTATCACAGTTCTCAGTGGGCCGTGTTTCATTGTGATGCCTCCATCTTGGCTCAAACCCAGGACAACGGGGTCTTTGACAATCGGGCCACCTATGGACCTGGGCATGGGAAGAGTGACCCGTGGAGCACTCCCCACACCACTGGGGACACTCGAGGAGGTCAGCTGCCCTCTGGGCCATTTTTAACAATGGCCCATGGATTCTTGTCTTGTCTGCAAGGACAGAAGGCCCCGAGGTTTATGGACTCCTGCGCCCTTCGGAATTGCCTCTCTGCCAGGAAAAGCTTAATTCCGCAATGGTTTCAGGGCATAAAGGAGTGGGGGCCGGAGAACTGGCCCGTGTGTCTCTACACTTCAGAGAGCCCGTTTGGTGTCGTGGTTAAGTGCGCGGACTCTAATCTGGGAGGACTGGGTTTGGTTCCCCACTCCGCCACTTGCACCTGGCTGGATGACCTTGGGCAAGCCCTAGTTCTGTCAGAGCTGTCCTTGAAAAAGAGCACTTTCTGTCAAGAGCTCTCTCAGTCCCACCTGCCTCACAGGGTGTCTGTGGTGGGGAGGGGAAGGGAAAGGAGTTTGTAGGCCGCTCTGAGATTCCAAGTGAAGGGCGGGGTATACAATCTCTTCTTCTTCTTTTACCTCACAGGGTGTCTGTTGTGGGGAGGGGAGGGGAAGGAGTTTGTAGGCCGCTCTGAGATTCCAAGTGAAGGGCGGGGTATACAATCTCTTCTTCTTCTTTTACCTCACAGGGTGTCTGTTGTGGGGAGGGGAGGGGAAGGAGTTTGTAGGCCGCTCTGAGATTCCAAGTGAAGGGCGGGGTATACAATCTCTTCTTCTTCTTTTACCTCACAGGGTGTCTGTTGTGGGGAGGGGAGGGGAAGGAGTTTGTAAGCCGCTCTGAGACTCCTTCGGGTAGTGAAGGGTGGGGTATAAATCCAATCTCTTCTTCTTCTTCAGCAGGGAGTGGTCCAGAACACTCCATTCTCTCGTCGAAACGTCCATGGGTTAGCTAGTCCTCAGGTTTCAGGGTGGGACTCCTCACTATGTTTTCTTTTTTCGGACTGTATTATCATACAATGAAATGCATGTACTGGAGCTTCAGTTTGAGGAAAGAGACCATTGTGTGGGGAGGGAAGTGGGGTTCGCAACCTTCAGGTGGGGCCTGGAGATCACTCAGTAATGCAACTAATCTCCAGATGACAGAGAACGCTTTCCCCTGGAGAAAATGGCGGCTTTGAAGGGTAGACTCCCTGGCATCACAGCCTGCTCAGCTCCCTCCCTGCCAGGGATGCCAGCCTCCAGGTACTGTACACCGTACTCCAAATGAGGTCGCACCATTGATTTATACAGGGGCATTATGATACTGGCTAATGATAATGGAGCTGCGGTGGCTCAGGTGGTTAAGATGCTGAACTGCAGGCTGTGGAAGGTCGGTAGTTCAGCAGTTCGAGACCCGTGTCCCGCAGGACGGGGTGCGCCCCCGTCTCTACTTCCAGCTCCTGCCAACCTAGCAGTTCAAAAGCAAGACATTGCAGGTACCACTTCGGTGGGAAGGTAACAGCGTTCCGCGCGCCTTGGTGTTTAGTCCTGCCGGCCACATGACCATGGAAACGTCTTCGGACAGCGCTGGCTCTTCGGCTTTGAAACGGAGATGAGCACCGCAACCCTAGAGTCGGCTTTCGAGGAAGGGAACCTTTACCTTTACCTATTACGATACTGGCTGATTTGTTTTCGGTTCCCTTCCTAATAATCCCCAGCATAGCGTTGGCCCTTTTTTTTATTGCAGTCGCACACTGTCTCGATATTTTCGGTGAGTTATCCACTACGACGCCAAGATCTCTCTCTTGGTCAGTCTCTGTAGTCTGCAGATCAGTTGTAGTTCCAGGAAATCACTATTCCCCATGTGAATGCTGGCAGCCATAGGTGAAAAACTAGCCAGTTGGGTTCACGGCAAAACCGGCACGCAGTCAGCCGCACTGCAGTGTCCTCAGTCCAAGTGAATTCAGATGGAAGATTGCTCTGTGCTCCCCAAGGGAGTGGGGCAACCCCAAGGGACCGCCTCTTCCCGCATGTTCCCCCAAGAGCGCTGCGATCGGGGAGTCTCGACCTCCTTGAGGTTCCGGGGCCCCGAGACATCAAGCTTGCCCTAACCAAGGCCAGGGCGTTTTCGGTGGCGGCTCCTACCTGGTGGAACGAGCTCCCAGCGGAGATCCGGGCCCTGCGGGACCTTGTACAGTTCCGCAGGGCCTGCAAGACGGAGCTCTTCCACCAGGCTTTCGAGTAGGAGCCGCCGCCGCCATTATACCACCACCGTGATTCGACCTTACCATCTACCCTACCTCTGGGAGGGGGGTAGATGTCGCCCTGATGAGGAACACTACCCCTGGCACTCACGCCATTACAACACCGGCCGCCAATGAGGGACATCGTGTATCTTGGGTACTTTAATGAACTGTAGAGCACCATTTTAGCTTGTATGTACTAATGTTTTAATGTATTCTATATTTTAATCCGGCATTGCTGCTGTTCGCCACCCTGGGCCGCTTGGGTAGGGCGGGATATAAATCCCAAGTAATTAAAAAAAAATTTTAAAGGGCCAGGCTAAAACAAATTCAAGCATCTGCCCCATCTTGTTCCAGATCTCGCCTCGGTCTAACCTCAAATCTTTGCGTTTCAGCAACAAGTGACTAATCATATTTATCTCCCTCGGAGCATTGCTGTAAAGCTTGCAGAGATAACACTGGGTAAATTCATTAGAAATCCGACAGCGGTCGCAATAGGTTCCTGGGACAGCGAAGAGGAAATCGAAGGGGGCGCTGTGCTTGATGGATTGTGAAAAGTATGCAGACGGAGAGTGATTTCAGCTAAGCATACCTTTATTTAGTTCAGGACAAAGACGAAGGGACCAGCTCGCAGGCTGGTTATATAGGTTCAGAAAACCCGCCACCAAGTACACCTAAACACACCCCCTACTCCCGATAGGCTATTTACAGTAACCGGGCGACCATTGGTCTCCCGGCTGAGAAGCTGGCCCTTTGATTGGGCCGGCTAGGATCCTACGGACCCATTGTCTTTGGACATGAGCTATTGAAGAGTTGTGCCTGGCCAGCCCGGGCAAGTCCGGGCATGTCAGGCTGAATACATTACACCCCTCCCCCCTTGGTTCAGAAGGCACCCACAGACGAAGTCCTTCAAGTAGGCGGGTGGCTTCTTGGGGCGCGTCGAGCGTCGGGGCTCCGGGGTAGCGATGGGTTCGGTCTCGGGGGCCCTGGGAGCCGAGGGGCCTGGGGCCGACGAGGGCGCCGAAGATTTTTCTGCAAACTTGGGTGCTCTCCAAGTTTGTAGAAAGATTTTCCTTCTCTGTCCCTGGCCCTAATATATGGATATAACAATTCATGTCTAGGTCCTTGTTCAGAATTAGATATAGGATTTCATGACTTGTCTACAAACTGGCTGCAATACATTCAAAGCATTAGGCAACAGCACCCAGAAATAATCCTTTGTGCCTAGAGATGTGAACGCCTGAAAAAAAAATGAAAAAAATTGGGGGGTAAACAGTTTTTTCCCATTTTTTTCCTGAAGCCTTTTTTGTTTTTTTCCAAAAAATTGAAAAAAGAAGAGAAAAGGGGAAAAAATGATTATGGAACATTTTATTTTAATATGATGAAAAAATATTTTAAGGCAAGGTGTTCAAATATTTTCCAAATAATTTATCAAAAATACGTATGGTATCAGATTGATCTAATTTCTGTGCACTGAGGACAAGCAAGTCCTAGGTTAC
>NW_015174330.1:77732-87567 GCF_001447785.1 Gekko japonicus | reverse complement strand
TTCAAGAGGGAATTAGATAAGCATATGGAGCAGAGGTCCATCAGTGGCTATTAGCCACAAGGTATAGATAGGGACTCTGGGGCAAGTGATGCTCTGTCATCTTGGTGCTTGGGGGGGGTCAACAGTGGGAGGGCTTCTAATGTCCTGGCCCCACTGGTGGACCTCCTGATGGCACTGGTATTTCTGGCCACTGTGGGATACAGAGTGTTGGACTGGATGGGCCTTTGGCCTGATCCAACATTGGCATCTCTTATGTTCTTATGTTCTTATGTGGAACGGCCTGCTTGAGGAGGTCAGGAGGGCTCCCACTCTCCGGCCTTTCCGCAAACGATGCAAAACTGAACTGTTCAAGAGAAGAAGAAGAGGAGGAGGAGGAGGAGGAGGAGATTGGATTTATACCCCACCCTTCACTACCCAAAGGTGTCTCAGAGCGGCTTACAAACTCCTTTCCCTTCCCCTCCCCACAACAGACACCCTGTGAGCAGTGTTCCCTCCAAGCTGAGTTAGTGTGAGCTAGCTCACAGTTTTTTAGCCTCCGGCTCACACATTTTTATCTTTGCTCAGGAAGGAGGGCTCCAGAACAAACTGATTTATGCCGTAGCCAAATCGCTCGCTCACAACTTTAATGCCAGCAGCTCACAAAGTAGAATTTTTGCTCACAAGACTCCACGGCTTAGAGGGAGCATTGCCTATGAGGTAGGTGGGGCTGAGAGAGCTCTTGACAGAAACTGCTCTTTTTCAAGAACAGCTCTTATCAGAACTACAGCTTGCCCAAGGTCATCCAGCCAGGTGCAAGTGGAGGAGTGGGGAATCAAACCCGGTTCTCCCGGATTAACCACTACACCAAACTGGCTCTCAAGAAGAAGAAGAGATTGAATTTATACCCCGCCCTGCACTACCCAAAGCTGTCTCAGAGCGGCTTACAAACTCCTTTCCCTTCCCCTCCCCACAACAGACCCCCTGTGAGGTAGGTGGGGCTGAGAGAGCTGTGACAGAAACGGCTCTTTTTCAAGAACACTGACAGAACTATGGCTTGCCCAAGGTCATCCACTCAGTTACTAGGGGAAATTATCAGTGACTGTAGTCTACGCTACTGAAACTAGGCTCCCACGGTCGAATTTTGCATGATCTCATGTGTCTTGTCAGGATTTTGGCTTTGCTTCAGTTCTGTTTTTAGACTTCTGGCTGGTTCTACAACCCTAATTCCTACTGCATTGTTCATTGAATGTCTCCATCCATCCATTATAGTTATAATGTTCTAGATAAAATATTGGAAACAGCAGAGATGGACAATTTAACTTTAATGTTGAGAGGGCATAACACAGATGACTTTGAGGACACGCGGACAAGATTTTATAAATGGATAGAAGGACATGACATACAAAACTGTAACCAAAATAAAAAGAAATAGGAACTATGTATTTAATTGTAAGCAAAAGGTATATATGAAAATCATAAGTTGGAAAAAAAGAAATGAATGCTTTGGATATAGTATGAGGTCAATGACTAGGTTAAACAGTGACACAATAGAATTTCCCCCAAACTTGTATCTATGTATGTTTGTCTTTGCCTGTCTTATATACAGGGGTCATTTCATAGAAAAAGAGATGCAGGGGCTCATTAGCATAACTCATTAGCATAACTTATTTGCATATGCCACACCCCGTGACATCACTGGAAGTGTGTCAGAAGGCAGCACCCACCGCTCAGGCTCCACTGGACTCTTATGGATTTCTAGCTATTGGGGGGGGGGACGTGCAGATCTGCCCTCACAGAGGAGGGAGAGCTTGTACCTGAATAAAACTTGGTCTTAAAGGTGCCACTGGACTGTTTTGGATCGGGGGGGCAGGGGGGGGAGCTCTGCAACTTACCTGGCTGCTTCTTGCTCTGACTGAGGACTGCTGGGAGCAGGGGGTGGGGCTTGTTGCACGTGTCCGCCCTCTGGGCTCTTTACTGCTGGAGCTCCGCTGCTGTGCGCTCCTGCAGGAAATGACCCCTGCTTATATATGAAATAAAAAATCCTTTAAAATTTTTTGTTGTTATTATGGTTGTATGTTTTGTTGTATGTTAATTGTTACAAATAAAATTAAAACTATTTGATTAAAAAAAATTGTATCGACCGTGTCCAAGTGAGAAAGGCATACACTGATTGAATGACTACAGCTTTAAAGTGGAAACATTATTAACTGTAATGAACTGTTGCAGAGGTTGGGTCCATTTTTGTGTATCTGAATCATTCTAATTGCTTTCCATTAGAGGAAGATTAGCTTTTTAAAAATTTGGCAGTATATCATCTCAGCGCTTAGCATTTGTATAGCCCTTTCAGTGTAATCCTTGCACTTGTAATCCTTGCAATTGCCCTGGAAGGCAGACCAGTACTGGTATCCCCAATGTTTCGGATGCAAGGTTGAGGAGAAAGGTTTGCCTCCGGGCACCCTGGCGGAGGAAAGAGCTTTGTCCTGTGATCACAGCTCATTCTCGTAGCCACTCTGCTATGGCAGCTTTTAAGTAAAGCAAGCAATTTTTTAAAAAAAGAATAGCTACTTACTTATACATGAGGCTTAAGCGATCCTTGGTGCTGCCAAATAGGGATGCCATCCTCCAGGTGGGGCCTGGGGATCCCCCGGAATTACAGCTCATATCCAGACCACAGAGATAATTTCCCCCTGGAGAAAGTGGCAGGAATAGCTACTTATACATAAGGTTTAAGCAATCCCATGTGCTGCCAAGTAGGGATGCCAGCCTCCAGGTGGGGCCTGGGGATTCCCCCGGAATTCCAGCTCATCTCCAGATTCCAGAGATCAGTTCCTCTGGAGGAAAATGGCTCCTTTGGAGGGTGGACTCTGTGGCACTGTGCCCCACTGAGGTCCCTGTCCTCCCCAGGCTCCATCCCTACATCTCCAGGAGTTCCCCAACCTGGATCTGGCCACCCTACTCCATTCCCCCACCGGTGGCCAAGGGGACTTGGCGAGTGAGCTAAAATTAGTAGATTAATTGTATGCCATGGGCTGTGGTGGCTCAAGTGGTTAAGAGGCTGAGCTGCAGACCGGAAGGTCGGTAGTTCAGCAGTTCGAGACCCGAGTGCCGCATGACGGAGTGAGCTCCCGTCTCTGGCCCCAGCTCCTGCCAACCTAGCAGTTCGAAAGCAAGAAATTGCAAGTAGATCAATAGGTACTGCTTCAGTGGGAAGGTAACAGCGTTCTGTGTGCCTCGGCGTCGAGTCATGCCGGCCACATGAGCATGAAAGTGCCTTTGGACGGCGCTGGCTCTTCGGCTTGGAAACGGAGATGAGCACCGCATCCCTAGAGATGGATTCGACTGGCTTTCGAGCAAGGGAAACCTTTACCTTTACTAATTGTATGCCAGTCTGAGCTACACATGAACACAACAAGAGGTGTTTCTAGTGGCTCCACAAGTTTGAAACATAACCTTGTGGCCCTGGACATTTTCTGGAGACCTTTCCTGCTCTGCCTTTTAATGGCCACGATCAAGTTGTTCTAAAGTAATTATCATTCAAGATAATATTTTGTTCATTAATGGGATTTGGATCAGCGGGTTGCGTGATGCGTTTAACAAGGCCTGGGTAATTACGTCGGCGAGAAGATTGAAAATCCCGACAGAATAAGTAATGCATATTCATCATCCTCTCCTCTTTCTGGCTTGTTCACTGCATTCCAGCCTTCCAGGCACCGCCCCAAATCCGAGAGAGGGCCTTGAAATGCCTCTGAAATATTTTTAGGTTTGGGGTGTGTTTCTGAAATTGTTCCCTAAGGTTGCCTAGTTCTGGTATAGATGCCAAAAGCAGGTCTTTATGTGCCTTTCAATACCCAAACACGCTTCACAAACGGTGATATTAGCGGTGGCTCTTGGTGATGTAGAGAAAGTAGAGACATCTCCCTGCCAACAAAAGTCTGCATGGTCAAAGCAATGGTATTCCCAGTAGTCATGTATAGCTGCGAGAGTTGGACTATAAGGAAGGCCGAGCGCCGAAGAATAGATTCTTTTGAACTATGGTGCTGGAGAAGACTCTTGAGAGTCCCTTGGACTGCAAGAAGATCAAATCAGTCAATCCTAAAAGAAATCAACCCTGACTCTTCCCTGGAAGGCCAGATAATGAAACTGAAGCTCAAATACTTTGGGCCCCCAAATGAGAACGGAGCACTCACTGGAGAAGACCCTGATGCTGGGAAAGATCGAAGGTCAAAGAAGACGGGGACGGCAAAGGATGAGATGGTTAGACAGTGTCATCGATGCAACGAACATGAAACTGAGCAAACTTCAGAGGACGGCGGAAGACAGGAGGGCCTGGCGGGATCTGGTCCATAGGGTCGCGAAGAGTCGGACTCGACTGTGCGACTGAACAACAACAACAACTTGGTGATGGGAACTGGGGGGGGGGGGCAAGTTGGTTGACTTTCAACCTTTCCAGACCTGAGACCCACCTTTAACCCGTGCGCAGCTGCATTGGAGCCCCTGAGCTGCAAGCCTGTGATGGGAAGTCAGGCGACGCCAGAATTGCAGGCTATCAGAGTCACATGATGGGAAGAGGAGGAGCCAGAGTTCAGACCTCAGAGGTGTCAAGGCCAGGACTTTGGGCAGCAGACCAAGGATGAGAGACACAAACGCAAGCCGAGCATGAGAACATGTATAGCTGTGAGAAACACACCAAGGGTCAGAGCTACAGAGGGGGTCTTCTCCAATGCTCCCTCTAACCTGCGGAGTCTTGTGAGCAAAAATCCTACTTGGTGAGCTACTGGCATGAAAGTTGTGAGCAGGCGATTTGGCTGCTGCATAAATTAGTTTGCTCTGGACTGGAGCCCTCCTTCCTGAGCTGAGACAAAACTCTGTGAGCCGGAGGCTAAGAAACTGTGAGCTAGCTCACACCAACTCAGCTTAGAGGGAACAGTGGTCTTCTCCATCACAGAAGGAGAAGCATAGGTGCAAAGAGAGACAAGAGGTATGACTCTCTTGTTCTCTGAATGGTGCCCGCCAACACCTTTCCTGGTGGCCACCAAGTGTTTTTAGAAAGTGGGTGAGCCAGGCGGGGCTTTTGCCCAGCAAGGCTTCTGATTGGCTGTGCCAATTTTTTAAAACCTTGCTTTGGCAAGGAGGCTGAAGTTGGTTCCTTATTCGCTCTTCCTTATTCATACCTTATTCATTACTTATTCGTGTAGTCATTCAGAAACACTAAGGAGAGTGAGTTGGAAAGCTCTGGACCCCAAAATAAGGTCTGGACCACCACATATCATATACCCCCACATTCACAGGACTCTCCCCTTCGAGGGGACATATGCTGTATCCTGGTCCAAAGCACGGTTCTGGTGCCAGCTGCTCCAAAGTGCAGTGCCCCTAGGACGATCACACAAGCAGACACTGGGGCCAGGCTGCACCCCCCACAAATATTTGGACCACCCCAAATGACACATCCCCACGCTCTGGGGACTGTGCCCTGCAAGGTGACATACAGTGATGCCCGGTCCAAACACCGGTTCTGATGCCACAAGCTTCTGTTTGCAGGGCTTCCCCGAGACCTGTACTCCAAATGAGATTTGAATAAGGAAGTGCCCCCTGTGGGGGTATATGATATGCGGTGGTCCAGACCTTATTTTGGGGTTCAGAGCTTTCCAACTCACTCTCCTCAGTGTTTCTGAATGACTTAACGAATAAGGAATGAATGAGGAAGAGTGAATAAGGAACCAACTTCAGCCTCCTGCTTTGGCAGTAGCTGCCACCACAGCCCATGTCACTGTGTGACTGAAGGTAAGCTGCAGCTGCCATTTTGTGGCTGGCTCAGCACCCTTCGGCAGCCATTTTGTGGCAGCCGTTTTGTGGCTGCACTCACCACACAGTGTCAGAATTCCAAAAATTTTCAGTTCCACAGGGCCTGCAAGACGGAGCTGTTCCTCCAGGCCTTTAGTTGAGGTGACGGGCATCCATATATGGCCTCCCTGAGGTTGCCGTCACTCGTCCATTTACTGACTACCGACAACTGGCCTTTAACTCACTGTACCATCGGGCCAGAACTTTACAGCCAACTGGCACTGTTTCAAGCTGTACCCATTGTTTTAATTGTTAAAAGGTTTTATTGGAGCTGCGGTGGCTCAAGTTGTTAAGACGCTGAACTGCAAGCTGTGGAAGGTCAGTAGTTCAGCAGTTTGAGACCTGAGTGCCGCATAATTGAAATTGTATTTATTATAATGATGTTACCCACCCTGAGCCCACTCGCGGGATGGGTGTGATATAAATGCAAATAATAAATAAATAAAAATGCCCACAGGTCCAAAAAGGTTGGGGACTCCTGCTTTAAGCCTTCTCTACAGTTTTCACAATCTGAGAGGGATTCCAGCTCTGTGGCACACAAACCTTTTCTTTCTTTCTTTCTTTTTTGCACCTGGATTTTCAGTGGGAATCCAATGCACTTACTCAGGTTCCCTGGGAATTCGGATGTCGTCCAGGGCGTTGGAGAACACTGTACTGATCCAGGCCTGTTCCAGCTTGCTCACCGCACAGGAAAAAGAAAGTAGAACAGCCCAGCCAAAAGCAACGCGTGAGTCAAATGATTCCATGGCGCACCCGGCCTTCTTGCCCTGGTACGGTAAGAGCCAATTTGTGCAACCAAGTGAACAGGACCAGAATATAAGTGGAGGGAACCTGGACTGTGTAAAATGGGTATCTAGTTTCCGTTCTGTCTTGCGGCTCTGGGATGGGAAATTCCTGGAGATTTGGAGGTAGACCTGGGCAGTGCTCCCTCTAAGCTGTGGAGTCTTGTGAGCAAAAATCCTACTTTGTGAGTTACTGGCATTAAAGTTGCGAGCGAGCGATTTGGCTACTGCATAAATTAGTTTGCTCTGGAGCCATCCCTTCGTGAGCGAAGACAAAAATGTGTGAGTCGGAGGCTACAAAACTGAGAGCTGGCTCACACTAACTCAGCTTACAAGGAAAGCTGGACCTGGGAAGGGAGGGGTGCGGGGAGGAAAGGGAGTTTAGCGGGTTTATAATGCCATAGAGTCAGTCCACCCTCCAAAGCAGCCATTTTCTTGAGGGGAACTGATCACAATTGTCTGGAGATTAGTGCTTACGAGGAAAGCTGGACCTGGGGAGGGAGGGGTGCGGGGAGGAAAGGGAGTTTAGCGGGTTTATAATGCCATAGAGTCAGTCCACCCTCCAAAGCAGCCATTTTCTTGAGGGGAACTGATCACAATTGTCTGGAGATTAGTGGAATTCAGGATATCTCTGGGCCCTACCTGGAGATTGGCAACCCAGCCTTGCACTCATATGCCAGACTCTACCTGAGAGCATAAGAACATAAACTGAGGCCTACTGGATCAGATCAAAGGCCCATCAATCCCAGAATCCTGTTTCCTAGCCTTGTGGAAAATTTGCAAGCAGGGCAAAAAGGCGATTGTTTCCCTTTTAATCCGTTGATAACATCCATTCATTAATTGATTTAATGCAAATATATTTGCGCATTCCTAAAATGTATCTTGAGGAAAGCAGAAAATGCACCTGTCTTTATGCTGCAGCTGAATGCAGGAAGAGAAAAGCTTGGAGAAGTCTTCTGCTCCAGAAACGTCTGACAGCAAACTAGTTATTTCTTTAACGATCCACTGATCGGTGGTTTTGGACAGAAACAGTCCTACAAACGCCACTGTCTATTTCTATCCTTTCCTAGAAGACATTACTGCCAGAAATTTAGCCACATCTAAAGCTGTCAGTATCACTATAGAGTAGAGTGACAGAGGATCATGTGTTTGCATCTTTCCTTTGTATTCCTTGCTCAATCCACTGCTGTGCAGAGTACGAGTGTGGGATTTTTTTACCTTTAATAAAATCTTTCCTATTTTAAATCCTGGTAGTCATTCTCCACACCATATGGGCTTCCACCATTTGAGCCTGCTATTCAAAATGGGCAGCAGGGAAAGGGAGGGAGTTGGTTGCGAGGTCACTAATTCCCTGGGAGTGGACAAGTGCAGTAAGCCATCCCCGTGGCAATCAGTTGCTGCATAGCAAGAGATGGAGGCATGAGGCAGAGCTTTAGAACTGCAACACAGTAGGGAAAGTGGGAGTGCTGGCCTTCTTGGCAGGTAATTCCTAAAACGATCAGTTGGTGGTAGCATACTGAAAGAAAGAGAGAGAGAGACCCTTCTGAGGTTTGGGGGAGCATCGGGTCACTGGTCTGAGACGCAGGATGGTCGCTGACATCTGATTGTCTCAGAGAGCTGGACAGAATGGCGCTCACGTGTCAGCGGGGCCATCCCGCCACATCTTCCCATCTCCAAAGCTGTGAACTGAGGCCCTGTTTGCAAAATGGTGGTGAGAAGAGATGACATTGCAAGGTTGTTGTAAGCATGACTGGATTAATGCTGTTGATTTCCACCTCCCTGCCCCAATTCCCCAAATCATCTATCAAGTTTGCTGGGCCCCTTTATGCTGAGTAAGGACGAGAGATTGGGTGGCAATCCTGGAGGGGAACTTCTGTAGCCATGCTGGGTTAGGATACTACTGTGAGCAACAGATATTTATGTTTTACTAAAGACTGTGTGTCTTTGGTTGGGGGAAAGAGAGCAAGAGACCAGTAGCACCTTAAAAGCTAACATTTGTGGCAAAGTATGAGCTTTCGTGAGTCACTGCTCACGTCTTCAGATACAGCTATGTATTGGGAAGTGGAGTGATTTCAGATGCCAAATGACATTCATATAATCATAGAGTTGGAAGGGATCTCTAGGGTCATCTAGTCCAACCCCCTGCACAATGCAGGAAATTCGAAAATACCTCTCCCCACACCCCCATTAACAGGCAAATGACAATAGCAGTTGAATGACAATAGCAGGTGTGATATAGAGAGGAAAAGAAGGCGTGAAGAGATCAGTATTGGTAATGAGACAAGAAACCTAGGTCTTGATTCAGTCCAGGAAGCTGCACTGTCTTGCGCTTCATTATCAGTTGCAATTCAGCAGTCTCTGTTTCTAATTTCCCTTTGAAATCCCTTTGTAAGAGATCTGCTACTCTTAGGTCAGCAAATGAATGTCCTGGAAGGTTAAAATGTTCCCTCACTGGTTTTTTAATTTGATGGGGCGAGATAAGCAATTAGGAAACACCCTCCCCTTATCATGCAATACTAAGATACTGCAGAGCTCTAAGGCTTCATAGGGAATTGCTTGCTCACCAGTCCCCGATCTGCTGTTGTCTACTGCTGTGCAGAAATTTCCCCAAGGGAGCAGGAAGATGCTTATCTTGAGTGGATACAAGGCATTAAGTATCTTTCTCCCTCCCCCCCTCCCCCAGCCACCATGCTGCCAGCATGTACATCTCCCCACGTGCCCCATTTGTATGTAGAAACCAATTAGGAATTTTGCTCCCCTTAGCCAAGACTCATTTCCTGCAGGAGCGCATAGGAGTGAAGCTCCGGCAGTAAGGAACCCAGGGGGTGGGCACATGCAGCAAGCCCCGCCCCCTGCTCCCAGCAGCCCCCCCTTGCCTTTCCCAGCCTGCTGGCTGACCCAGCGGAGCACTGCCACGAACTGGCCCTCAAGCTGCTTCACCACTGCCTGGGCCTCGACTTCCACAAGGCCTGCGAGGAGCTCCGCCCTGGCCTCCTGCGCCTCCTGAGCCTCCTCCTGCGCCTCTGCCCCACCACCGGCCTGGCCCCCTACCTGCTCAAGGCCATGCACATCCTCTGCTCCGCCCTCCTCGACCCACAAGCAGCCACACACTTTCCCGCGCTTGCCAGCCACCCGAAAGAGTCCCGTGGCACCTTTAAGACCAAGTTTTATTCAGGTACAAGCTCTCCCTCCTCTGCGAGGGCAGATCTGCACGTTCCCCCCCCCCAATAGCT
>NW_015174330.1:76091-77681 GCF_001447785.1 Gekko japonicus | reverse complement strand
TTCAGGTACAAGCTCTCCCTCCTCTGCGAGGGCAGATCTGCACGCTCCCCCCCACCGAATAGCTAGCAATCCAAAACAGTCCAGTGGAGCCTGAGCGGTGAGTGGTGCCTTCTGACACACTTCTGGTGAGGTCAGGGGGCGTGGCATATGCAAATAATTTATGCTAATGAGCTATGCTAATGAGCTCCCGCACCTCTTTTTCTACGGAATGACCCCTGCCCTTAGCAGATCAAAAAGTCTGAGGGGGAAGGGGGGCTTTCGGTGGTTTCTGGACACCAAAGAGCTTGCTCAGTGCTTCTCAGGACATTTCTTGGGATGTTTCCCCCCTTTGAATGCAATCTCCACCCCACCCCACCCCGCAGTTCTGAGGAGTCCCCTCAGAAGCGTGCTGTTTCACCTCAGGTAATTCTCCTCTGCCGCACCAGAGACCCTCCTCCATCCGGTAGTCCTGCCAGCCTCCAGGTGGTGAATACATAAATGGGAGCACAGCAAAGAGGGTTGTCCATATGACAACACAGTCCAAGGGTGTGTTCAGACGGGCCGTTTAGTCCGCTTTCGGCACGCTTCAGTAACGGATTTTATATGCGCGGTCACACACCCAACATCTGCGCACGGTCGCCAGCTGTCGCTTTCCGGCTCAAACCCCCTTTAAAGCTTTAAAACTGTGGTTTTTGTTACTAGGTCCCCAAGTGGTGTTTTCCTGATTCTCCGGTTCTAGCCGTACTTTTCTGATGTCTGAACGCTCCTGCGGTGTCAAGCCACTTCTGCTTGGAAGCCCGAGGCTTCCGCTCTTCACCCGCCATTTTATTTTAGCGTCGATGGTATGCGCACAGGTGGAGCTCCGCTCCCACATTATTCTAATGTCCTGGCCACACTGGTGGACCTCTTGATGGCACCTGGTATTTTTGGCCACTGTGTGACAGAGTGTTGGACTGGATGGGCCTTTGGCCTGATCCAACATTGGCGTCTCTTGTGTTCTTATGTTCTTAAAAACAATGTCCGCTCTCGCGTTATTAAAAACAATGTTTAAGCGGTGCCTAGTTTTGTTCGTTAGATGAGTTTGGGATCTCACGGAGGCCAGTTTCTGGGTAAATGTTTAAAGGGAAGTGTCCATTTAAAGTTTAAAGGGAAGTGTTACAGCAGTCAGGTTGAAGTGGAAATCGCTGTTCCACGCACGCGCAAAAAATTTAATTCTACAGATGGCTGCCTGTGCGCATGCCCAAACTGAGAGAGAAAAGAACACCGACGCACTCTCCTGCATGTGGATGGCGGGGAGTGATGTGGCTGTGCAGCGATCCGGAACAAGGAGGTGAGTGTGATCACGATTCTCCAGGTTAAAAACCCCCCAAAGCCAGTCGAATCCGACTCTAGGGTTGCGGTGCTCATCTCTGTTTCAAAGCCAAAGAGCCAGCGCTGTCCGAAGACATTTCCGTGGTCATGTGGCCAGCATGACTAAACACCAAGGCGCACGGAACGCTGTTACCTTCCCACCGAAGTGGTACCTGTTTATCTACTTGCAATTTCTTGCTTTCGAACTGCTAGGTTGGCAGGAGCTGGAACTAGAGACGGGAGCTCACTCTGTCATGCGAC
>NW_015174330.1:74439-74956 GCF_001447785.1 Gekko japonicus | reverse complement strand
TCTTCTTCTTCCTCTTCTTCCTCCTCCTCTTCTTCTTCTTCCTCTTCTTCCTCCTCCTCCTCTTCTTCTTCTTCATGATACTTTATTATATCAGCCCTCCAAAACTGCCGAGGGAAGAATGTTCTGTCTTGCCAAAGTTAAAGCTCTTCTTTGTTTTGGGACTCTCAATTGATAAAAATATTTCGGCAGTTGCATCGGGAGGGCAATTCCCAAATGAAGTGTCGAACATACCCTGCGCGCCCTAACAGACGTACTTGTAACATCCAATTTCCTTACAGATTTTTAAAATTTGTCTTCTAATGTCTTGTCAGCTACGCTGCCATGGGGGATGGGGAGCTCAGTCTGTGTCTGGTTAATTGCTACTGCATTCCTTTCTGTGCTTGTTCTGCTTTGCGCCGAAATGCTTATCTATACCGATGTGCAGGAGGGAGTTGTATTGTCTGGGTTTCTCCTAGGTGCCGTGGGAGAGTGTTGGTTCTCAGCTTTAGCTACCTAACGGTCTCCAAGCTTTATCCCG
>NW_015174330.1:71354-74382 GCF_001447785.1 Gekko japonicus | reverse complement strand
GTATTACCGTTCCTGAATGCGTGTACTTCGTTGTCGGCTGTGGATTCTGACATGTCTTTAGTTTCTGCGTTTTTAATCATATCATTCGTTATTCCTAGGCATTTCGTTTCCTTTTCCGATAGTTGATTCCATTGGCTGTAATGTGCATCTGCCTGGATAAACCCAAGTAGAGTAGATCCTCCCTCAGGGCCTTGGAAGTTGGATTCTGTGGCATCAAAGTCCTCCCTCCCCAAACTCCCCTCCCCTCGGGCTGGTATAGCACAGCAGCCATGGGACTTCCACATGGCAGATTTCCCCTCTGTTGTGTCTTGCCATTGACATGTAATGTAAAGCTTGAAACCTCAGACGGATTGTAATCTGGAACAACACCATTGGCTGAAGCATGTACGGTAACCAATGAAATGTAAGCGTCTGTGCTGGAGGGAAGACGAATGATTGGACGTTATCCATGTATTGTGATTGGATGTTAACTGTGTAAGGGCGTGGCCACCCCAGCCCCGGAGAGTTTAAAAGGAGCTGTGCTCCACTGTTGTTTCGTGGTGTGTCGTCTGTCGCTGTGTGAACTTTGGAAGTTCTCGTTCTCAAATAAAGCGGATTCACTTTGTTACTTACTTCGTTGTTGAGCTGCATACTTAACACCCTCAGTTTCCCTTCACCTGTCAGAGGTCATTCCCCCCCAGGCCCCTGGAGCTTTTTCATTTTTAAAAAAATTGCCAGTCCAGTTTTGTCATAGTAGTGATGTTATAACAATCAGTGGATCAGTTTCTCTGAATTCCCAGCTTTCATTTAAAAAAATCCCTCCCTCAAAACTAAACTCTCACCAAGAAGGGCTAGTTGTTGTTCAGTCGCACAGTCGGGTCCGACTCTTCACGACCCCATGGGCCACATCACGCCAGGCCCTCCTGTCTTCCTCCAGAGTTTGCTCAACTTCCTGTTCGTTGCCTCGATAACACTGTCTAACCATCTCATCCTTTGCCGCCCCCTTCTTCTTTGATCTTCAGTCTTTCCCAGGGGCTAGACATCCTCTTTATTTTAGTGTATTTCTTATTTGGGATAGTAGATAAGAATAGTGATTGTAATGCCATGCAATGAATATTAAAGTAGTATATTGGAATGCATCTCTCTGGTCTGGTAGCAGGGGAGACGTAACACGGCAGTACAAATCACCCCACCTCAAAGAAAAAGATGCTATTAGTCACCACCATGCTTGAGAGGAGACAGAGGGAGTGTAACAACAAGATCTCAGTTAATTGCTTTTAGTACTGCACAATTAAGGAGGATACATTTAGATATCTATCTCCAATTTTGATATATTTATTTGCTTCATTGTCTTTTCCTGGAATTAAATCCAAGCAATGTCTGCATCTGCTAAAACGTCCCATTAAGTTGTATGCTAATTTGCTTGTTATTCCTGTCTGCATCTGTTAAAACGTCCCATTAAGTTGTATGCTAATTTGCTGTTCAACCTCTGCCTTATATGTATGGACTAGTTAATTTCATTTCATTGTATCTGACGAAGTGCGCATGCACCCGAAAGCTCATACCTTGAATAAGACTTTGTTGGTCTTAAAAGGTGCCACTGGACTCAAACTTTGTTCTACTGCTTCAGACTGGCACAGCTACCCACCTGGATCTACCCTCAAAACTAAGTCTCTAGCCCTTTCTGTTGTAGAGATAAGCCTTTTCCCTTTAGGGTTGCCAGGTCCTTACCTGTTCCCGATGGGGGGGGGGCTCTATGGTTACCATAGAGTTTTCTCAGATGCTAGAGTGCCCCACCTGCAGTGTGCCCTGCATGATGACATCACCTCCGGGTGATGTCATTGCACCAGGCATGTCAGTGCGGGCGGGGCTGTTCGGGGCAGGGCTCTCCCCGCCGGCCAGCTGAGTGGTGGCGGATTGGACCCCCCGAAAGCGGGTAACCCCCCGGCCCCATCAGGGGGACGGCAACCCTATTTCCCTTATATCTCTGCAACAAAAAGGGCTGGACACTTGCTCTTTTTAGATGAACGCCTGGAACTCAGAGAATCTGGTGTTATAAAGTTATGTCGATATAATGATATCCGGTTGCTGATTAGAAAAACATAACCTAGGAAGCCCCCTGGTGGCAGGGGGAGGAAATGAATGTCATGGGCACAAGGAAAATGGCTGCCACGCGGGTGGGAACTTTCCCATTCACACAGCTGCCCTCCAGGCTTTACTGCCGTCTTTCTCCAAACTTTATTTATTTATTCATTCGTTCATTTTGATTTATATCCCGCCCGCCCTGCAAGCGGGCTCAGGGTGGGTCGCAACTGTAAAGTTGCAAAGCATAAAAAAGCAATTATAGCAAATAAATAATTAAAACAATTAAAAAGGCAGGTCGTAAAGCAGGTTTGGGAAAGACTGGAGAAGACCTGGAGAAACCCCAGGAGGTGCAGAAACGCACCATAATGCCGTGGGGGAACAGGCTGGGGTGGGGTCTATAGAAAGCCTTCTTAATTTAAAACATCTCATAATATATTGCGCCGGAGATGCATTTTTTTAATGTTCGAGCTGCTGTACTCCATCTTGGTATTGTAGACGGTGGTACCATCAGGGGTCATTTCCTGCAGGAGCGCACAGGAGTGGAGCTCTGGCAGTAAAGAGCCCAGGGGGCGGGCACATGCAACAAGCCCCACCCCCTGCTCCCAGCAGCCCTCAGTCAGAGCAAGAAGCAGCCAGGTAAGTTGCAGAGCTCCCCCCAGCCCCCCTGGTCCAAAACTGTCCTGTGGTACCTTTAAGACCAAGTTTTATTCAGGTACAAGCTCTCCCTCCTCTGTGAGGACAGATCGGCACGTTCCCCAATAGATAGCAATCCAAAACACTCCAGTGGAGCCTGAGCGGTGGGTGTTGCCTTCTGACACACGTCCGGTGATGTCAGGGGGTGTGGCATATGCAAAGACGTCATGCTAATGAGCTCCTGCACCTCTTTTTCTACGAAATGATCCCTGAGTTCCATGACACGAAGACCTCTTTGTTCGAGTTGTCGGCTCTGAGTGGGAAAATACCT